>NW_017265149.1:677618-869660 GCF_001638985.1 Phycomyces blakesleeanus NRRL 1555(-)
ACATAGTGTACAACAACCAGACACACAGATTGGAAAGACGGATTTCATAGAGAATAAATGCATCTGTGCACAACAACCAGACACACAGATTGGAAAGACGGATTTCATAGAGAATAAATGCATCTGTGCACAACAACGAGACACACAGATTGGATAGAGGGATTTCATAGACAATAAATGCATCTGTGCACAACAACCAGACACACAGATTGGAAAGACGGATTTCATAGAGAATAAATGCATCTGTGAACAACAACCAGACACACAGATTGGAAAGACGGATTTCATAGACAATAAATACATCTGTGAACAACAGCCAGACACACAGATTGGAAAGACGGATTTCATAGAGAATAAATGCATCTGTGCACAACAACCAGACACACAGATTGGAAAGACGGATTTCAAGAGAATAATTGCATCTGTGAACAACAACCAGACACACAGATTGGAAAGACGGATATCATAGACAATAATTGCATCTGTGCACAACAGCCAGACACACAGATTGGAAAGACGGATTTCAAGAGAATAATTGCATCTGTGCACAACAACCAGGCACACAGATTGGAAAGACGGATTTCATAGACAATAAATGCATCTGTGCACAACAACCAGACACACAGATTGGAAAGACGGATTTCATAGAGAATAATGGCATCTGTGCACAACAGCCAGACACACAGATTGGAAAGACGGATTTCATAGAGAATAAATGCATCTGTGCACAACAAACAGACACACAGATTGGAAAGACGGATTTCATAGACAATAAATGCATCTGTGCACAACAGCCAGACACACAGATTGGAAAGACGGATTTCATAGAGAATAAATGCATCTGTGCACAACAACCAGACACACAGATTGGAAAGACGCATTTCATAGAGAATAAATGCATCTGTGCACAACAACCAGACACACAGATTGGAAAGACGCATTTCATAGAGAATAAATGCATCTGTGAACAACAACCAGACACACAGATTGGAAAGACGGATTTCAAGAGAATAAATGCATCTGTGAACAACAACCAGACACACAGATTGGAAAGACGGATTTCATAGAGATTAAATGCATCTGTGAACAACAACCAGACACACAGATTGGAAAGACGGATTTCATAGAGATTAAATGCATCTGTGAACAACAACCAGACACACAGATTGGAAAGACGGATTTCAAGAGAATAAATGCATCTGTGAACAACAACCAGACACACAGATTGGATAGACGGATTTCATAGAGAATAAATGCATCTGTGCACAACAACCAGACACACAGATTGGATAGACGGATTTCATAGAGAATAAATGCATCTGTGCACAACAACCAGACACACAGATTGGATAGACGGATTTCATAGACAATAAATGCATCTGTGAACAACAACCAGACACACAGATTGGATAGACGGATTTCATAGAGAATAAATGCATCTGTGAACAACAACCAGACACACAGATTGGATAGACGGATTTCATAGAGAATAAATGCATCTGTGCACAACAACCAGACACACAGATTGGATAGACGGATTTCATAGAGAATAAATGCATCTGTGAACAACAACCAGACACACAGATTGGATAGACGGATTTCATAGACAATAAATGCATCTGTGAACAACAACCAGACACACAGATTGGAAAGACGGATTTCATAGAGAATAAATGCATCTGTGAACAACAACCAGACACACAGATTGGATAGACGGATTTCATAGAGAATAAATGCATCTGTGTACAACAACCAGACACACAGATTGGATAGACGGATTTCAAGAGAATAAATGCATCTGTGAACAACAAGCAGACACACAGATTGGATAGACGGATTTCAAGAGAATAATTGCATCTGTGCACAACAGCCAGACACACAGATTGGATAGACGGATTTCATAGAGATTAAATGCATCTGTGCACAACAACCAGACACACAGATTGGATAGACGGATTTCATAGAGAATAAATGCATCTGTGAACAACAACCAGACACACAGATTGGAAAGACGCATTTCATAGAGAATAAATGCATCTGTGCACAACAGCCAGACACACAGATTGGATAGACGGATTTCATAGAGAATAAATGCATCTGTGCACAACAACCAGACACACAGATTGGATAGACGGATTTCATAGACAATAAATGCATCTGTGAACAACAACCAGACACACAGATTGGATAGACGGATTTCATAGAGAATAAATGCATCTGTGCACAACAACCAGACACACAGATTGGATAGACGGATTTCATAGAGAATAAATGCATCTGTGCACAACAACCAGACACACAGATTGGAAAGACGGATTTCAAGAGAATAATTGCATCTGTGCACAACAACCAGACACACAGATTGGATAGACGGATTTCATAGAGAATAAATGCATCTGTGCACAACAAACAGACACACAGATTTTAAATAGATGTATTTCAGAAATTAAATACCTATATGAATAATAGTTCAATATGTATACTGATAAAACATAAACTTATGACTCACAAAAATTTTATAGAAGCAGTGAATAAAACAGACGTATGTGTATGAAGCAGATAATCTAAGCTGTATAAAAATCTTTAAAATAAGTAGAAAAACAAAAATAAGTAATGATGATAGATCATATAATAAGTTTCTTCAACGGAACTTTCATACTTTTGACAAGTATTTTATAGGAGTCTGTACTTGAGAATGTTTACATTTGGCATCTGACATCTCATTAATCTGCTCTGAAAAAAACATCAAATGCGGACACAAAGTACGTGATTGTTTTTATCTTATGGCTGATGCATCCTTAACTAATACGGATTACGAAGGAAACTTTGTAGACCAGACTGTTTTTCTGTTATATCAATTGGTAACTATGGTGGTAGTCAGTATTATTTCATTAAGCCACAATTGTTGCGCAGCACTCGTAGTATTTTCAACATTCCGCTGATCTTCATTGGAATTTATGCTGTCTTAAATTCCAAAGAAACTAGATCGGAAATTTTTTTGAAAATTATATGCAGATTTAAGACAAAAAAGACCAGCAAATGATTTTTTTGGTCTGTATTCATTGAATGCGGCCTGTTCAGAGGAGCAACATAAAGCAAGAGAACATCCAGTTGGAGGAGCAGTGAAATAGACCATGTCATAAAAAGTTTTACAAGGTTTGCTCTAGACATTGTCTTTTATCTGTCATAAAGTATATGTAATAGATTGGAAATAGTTTTTCTGTGAGACTTGCTCTTCAATCATCAGCTTCTTAAGCTTCTTTTTATAATAAAGAAGACTGAATTAGACCAAATTTTTGGACCCTTGGCTCTTATGATGTACTTGAGTAAATGTCATCTGTTCAATATGAAGATGTTTGCCATCTTCATAAACGATAGAGTTTATCTGATTAAATACGCTGTTTTTTTAGTTTGCTGCATTAAAATATATAAGAATTTTGACATTACTTGTACTTTTTTTTTGAATAACCAAACGGACAAGATATAGAGCCCAGATATATCCTATGAGAGCTTCTGCATAAGAAGTTAGAAAAATATTTCCGATGGAGTACACAAAACTGCAAGCAATCTTTACTATCTAACATATAACTAATATTAGTATTTATGTCGGTTTTGACGATGAGTAATAGATAGCTTACCTTTGTGGATATTTGTATTCTGCAGAAAGATTTGCCTATGAAAAACACAGAGTGTAGTAAGAAAGTAGATATACGTGTAAAAAGCAGTATACAAGAAAACCTGAGATGAGGTGCAAGATTTGCAAGGCAAGTGTGCGATAGTAGAAAATAATATGGAAAATAGAGGGAAGAAAGGTATATGAAAAAAAGTGAAAAAATTGAAAGATTGATGTTTCTTTTATAGATAATTTGTCTGATTTTTTTCTTTGCTGTTGCTGTTTTTTTTTGTGACAGGTACTACATCATTCTTTTAAGTATAAAACAAAAAATAAATGAAACTAAGATATTTTATTGTATTTATTTCAATTTTTACTTCTTTTAGTAATGATCTTCATGTAGTAAAAAGTAATAATTTAATTCTAATGGTTATCAATAATTTAAGACAAAAAAAATCATCTAAAAATGCAGCAATATATTAAAACAGGAATGTTTTCTTTTAAAAAGTACTAAATGATAAAAGAACATTTTTAAAGCAAATAAGTAAAAAGTAAAAAACAAGAGAGATTTTTATAGTTAAATGGTATAAACAAAGTTTAGAAATAAGGATTTTTCTCTTTTATTACTTAAAGCTGACCTGTGCTCTGTTTATATAATGTAATCAAATGTATGGACTTAAGGAAAACAAGCAGCAAACCAGTGATTTATATAGACAGCCAATTTACAAAATGTTATAGTGAAAGAAAAATATTTTGTGCCTATCACTTAAAGTTAGTAATAGTATGATTAGATTGGCCAATTTTTTAAGAGAGTAGATCCTTCATTTTTGAAGAGACCGTATATTTCTTAGCAAAAATGTCATTGGAATAAATTATAAATGATATTAAAACTAAAGAACAGAAAAATGGTCTACATAATTTGTATGACCATCTGTAGGAAAATACTTGGGGTATTGGAAGATCTTGAAGATGGAGTGATACACGTCTGTATTAACTAGTGTACTCTGATCGGCCTGAGAAATGATAAATTTAAGATGAGCTACATTAATAAAGATCGTCATTAGTTAAATATTGATTTGTTATCAGTAATAAGTAAAAAGAAAAAGCACTTGATTCCACTAATATTATTTTTGGGCTTTTGTCTCAAACTCCACGCAAAATTTGCTGGTTATAATATTATACACAAGCAGCTTTGTTATTGTTTTCTTACTGTCTTTAATACAAGATTAGCTTGATCTTATAATATGAACTTTTTTAATATGAAAAAACCAATGTGAGAATACTATATTAGAAATCATATTGCTTGATGATTCTACACAAACTTGACTACTTTGAATGTCTGAAAGTGTATCAAGTGTTTTCTTTAATGTCTATGATCAGTACTGTTATGCTGTTTGAGACAAAGCATTACGTTAAAAGTGATTCTTTATGCCATGGATATATATTAATTCAAAGAAAATCTGCTTTGAAACATTTTTTTCTTAAGTTTAAATAGTTCAAAAAGAAAACATAAAGTAAAAAAAAATTCTAGCCATATGAGACTATAAAGTACTGACCAGTAGTAAAGATGTGATGCCGAGTTTTGAAAATATATTTTAGGATCTAAAAAAAATCAGTTTTTATATATATATTAAGATAGATAAAATCTCTACCTTTTTGCAGTTATTTCTGTGCGTAAAGGTTTGTAGTTTTAAAGCAAGAATATTATATACATATATCAAATATTTATATATAGCAGTACTTTCGTACTTTTTACATATAAAACATATATATATATATTTAAATATTTTTTATTAATTAATTATAGTTAAGTGTTTGAATCTTTTTTAACTAAAACTATATATAATCAAAGCTTAATATAATCATAATAGCGGGATATTCAAAATCATATAACTATTCATTTATTTTTTATTTATTTATGTAATCATTTTAATATAAAGGTTTCTGTAAAGCCATTTTGCTATACAAGAATACTCAGAAATTCAGCATAAAGTGATAGTTATATTGCACTAGAAAATTACAGATTTTAGCTGAGAAGCATATGTATTTCGATTTATGAAAGAAATAAGCTACTGGGAATAAATAAAGATAAAAATAAGAGTAGAATGATTCAATTAAACAACAAACAGAAAATATAGCTTCTTTTCAATATGTAATTAATGAATTGGGCAATATATACTTCTGTAGATATATAATTGTATATTACATACAAAAATAAGAATTTTACTTTGTTGTTGTTTCTTTGGGATGAAAGCTGAATAAGTGGTTTGTGTAAGTCTTGTACAATATACCAATATGGGTTGGGTTTATACAAACCTGACTATTGTGAGAGCTTGTAAAAAGGCTTATGAAAACACATTTTCTATACCAAAAGCAAATAGCTTGAGCAATTATTCAGAAACAGTTATATTTCTCAGCCATATGTATTCACCAAGCCATTTCAAAAAAAGTATATATAATGTAAGAAAAAGATCCAAAATATCATTCAATTCATATTAATCAAAAACATCAATTCATTCTTAAACTTTACATCATGCGCTCTCCTATGGTTCAAATCTTCTCTACTCTATGTTTTCTTGGACTCTTGGTAAACTTGACACAGGCAGCTCCGTATGTCCCTGGTGATTGGCGTTTGAAGTTTCACATGTATCGTCCAGTAGAAAAACCAACCGCAAAATGCATGTGGTATACCGCTAAAAATTTGTGTGCCTAAGACCATCTTGCCTTGTTTTATATAAATTTACTCATTTTGAATAGTATATAAATATATATTAATCAATGTAATATCGAAAATAAATAAAGTTAATACTTCTTTTTGTGACTTTGTAATATACATACTGAAACGTAGAACAGAATAGATTCTTTGAACTTTAATTAAAATAATAAGGATTTCTACTTTTTATATTTTATTCTCATACATGTATACAATATGAAATCTGTGTTGTATTTATTATAAGTGGTTTCATTGAGCTTAATATCTCTGTTTTGGCTACTAAAGACAAAATATAAAGTATTGAGCTACCTCAATTCGTAGGCATGCCTATATAACTAACATTTTTTTTTGTTAAACGTAAGACGTATCGAATTTCTTTATAGGCTTCAGAAGGTAGATATCTAAAAAATAGGGTTTAAGTTTTAGTGCAGCAATACTTTACCCTATTCAAAGAATTAAAAGTAGTGTTTGATAAAATAATGCTAATTTTATATCTTATTCAATATATATATCCTTGGGAAATACTCGGTGGATTGAATGAATACAATCTCTGTAATGCTTACATTAATAAGTATACAAATACTAGTCATATTTTTATTTTAAAGGGTTTATTATAGCATTATATAACAAATACAACAATTATAATAGGTAACGACAGTGAATTTCTCTCTTTACCATTTCCTATTGATAATATTCTTTGACTGATTTGCGAAGATTATCTTGTATGAGCGTAAAGCTTAGCACTTGAAAATTATTTTGAAAAGTAGTACTTACCAATAGACACTATATATCTTTAGCCATAAGTTTGCAGTTCTAATATATCATTCACATCTCATAGTATATGTTGAAGTAGATAACCAATTATTTCAGCCAATTTAATTTTATTACTTTTATATAGACAAGCCTGATAAAGCTCGAGATAAATTATCATATGTAGAAATGCATAATTCGGTTGATACTTTCATTCTTTTTTTTTTAAAAAAAAACAGAAAAATATTTTAGATTAATGAAAGAATAAATACTTTATATATATGTGATTATTTAGCCAGGCTATTCGAAGAAAATCTAATTTGAATATTAGTCAATGATCCCGTTTTGTAGTTGAGGACACCGAAAAGCAAGAGTAAAAAATTCATAAAAAGAATTGTAGATTTTTATAGCATTTATAGAGTGAGCTTTTGCACATTTTGACTTTTTCTGTAAGCAACTCTACATTTATGTTCTCGAAGAAGATAATTTCTCCTCCATTTGAATTAAGCTTTACCAATGTGTTACTGCCGTTGTATATGTATCTATGGAATCAAAAGGTTTACTCAAGCTTCGTAATGGTAGCTATCTGTCCCAAATCTACACTAAGTTCTTCAATGTCTTTTGAAATATCTTTTATTAGCTTGTCTGCATTTTCTGATAAAGAATATACCAGTATCACTAGCACCCGTTGTATTTTACTCGATATTTATTAATATTGAAAAAGTAATATCGTTTCAATTTTATTGAAACAAAAAAAAAGGTTTATTTGATAGTAGGTTGACAATGGATATACATAGTAATTAAGTATATATATTTAGGGTATATTTAATTTTTATTCTTATTTCTATATACGCATGTATGTATTATGTATATATTTAAATATATAAAGATGCGTGTGTTTTTTTTTTTTTTTTGGTTTATAATATGAAAATTAAGCGGATCACTGTACGATGTTGCTTAGCTTTATATTATGCAATAATTTTCTTATTTAGAAAAAAAAATATTTAAGGTATTTCACTCGAGGCTATTACAAAAAAAAACAAATTTCTGTATATATACATACTAATGCCGCGTTCTTCTTCTACTTCTTCTTTCTCTTGTTCTTCATTGACTCTATATTGCTATTGAAACAATACTATTAAACTACCTCTTTATACTGAGCTGTAATGACTGGAATATTTAATTTTAATACAACCGTCAAGTCTCATTACCAAGCACCTTCCTCCATTGTCCATGTGCATTCCCCAGACATCGATGAGCGTTGGGATACTTTTCTTGACTCACAACAAAGAACATCAAAGCATGTACAATGTCCAATAATCTATATCCAACCACACCAACTGCACTCCATAGACATTCTTCCTGCGTCACCCAAAGAAGTAAGTCAATCCACATTGTAATTATCTTTTATTATCATTATTTTAGAATGGACAGCTTTACAGCCTTTTCTTTTTCACTTCTTCTTCTTCTTTTTATTGATCAAAATTAAAATCGAACAATCATGCTCACAAACCCCATTTCATCTACTTTTACTTCTTCTTCTTCTTCTGCTGCTGCTGCTGCTATTACTGTCGTTACTGTCAATTTATCTTGTCAGTACAATGATAATGATAATGATAATGATAATGATGATGATAACGATGACGATAAAATCCAAAATCTAGCCAATAAAACAATCGACTATTTTGCACATCCCTCGGAATCATTACTAGACAACTACGACACAACTCCAGATATCCAAGAAATCTCAACAGATGATGACGATGATGATAATGATAATGATAACGATGATTATGATTATGATTATGATTATGAAGAAGTCCAAGTAAAATTCAATGATGATGATGATGATAATGATGGTCAGAGTGACCTTTGTTGCTCAGAAGATGGGGCTAAAATTGAAACTATTGTCCGTCCCAGATCACAAAAGTCAATATCTGTAGAAGCGTATCACAGAATGATGGCTCAAAGGTACACGGCAAGACTACTGAAAATAGCATCCGTTTGTCAGACCTCGGAAATAAATCTACCGCTAGTCTATCAAAAGCAGCTTGATTCCCTTCAAACCCCACTACTGCCACCACCATCACAATACTCTCGATAATAGTAATAATAGCTTCCTTTCTCTCTCTCTCTCTCTCTATTTTAGTTATAATTTATTATATTTATTACTATTACTATTATTGTATTAAACACAGATCCCTATTATTTAATCAATATGTACACCTTACACTACATTACACTACGCTACACACTCATATACAATTCATATACAATTCATATACTTAAAGCACATAAGAATAATACAAACAGGTCAAGTGCTTAATGTTATATAAAGATGCATTTTTTTTACTTGGTATTTGAAATAACATATAAACATACCAAAATAATTAATCAAGAAATAAGAAATCAGGCTTAGTTGCTTTATACTTTGTTGTTGTTATTATAATATAAGGGGGGGTGGCTAGGCTTGGTAGGCTGGTGAGTGAATGAATTGAGGGGATAATGTTTTGTATACTTGCAGGTTTGTTTTCTTCTTATTCTTGACTCACAAACACTTCCTTTCTGTGCGTATATGTGTGTGTATTTGCTTGTTTTATTTATGAAAGCTCATTGTTAATTAGCAATCATTACATTAGATTCCCAATCTCATGGATTGACTACCAAGATGATTCATTGAGCACATGATGTCTAGTAATAAACAAGAAAATATCTATAATAATGATATGTTTATTAATCACAATGAAATGAAATAAGAAATGAGCATAAAAATATTAATATCAATATATCAACTGTCTATCAATCTAAACCGACCAATGCTTATTATTAATGCCTATGTGTTTTTTTTTTGCAGAATAATGCACCATTCATTTCAATTACTAAAAAAATTCCACTCACTAAATGCTTACATCTATATAAAGTTGATAGAGTTTCTGTTAATAATATTTTGACCCTTTTTTTATCCTTTATTTTAAAATAAGAAAAAAGCGTTTCCAACTAAGCAATCAAATTTCCAGACATTCTTTTCTTTCTTTCCGCTGTTGTTGTTGTTTTTGTTGTTGCCATGAGCCAAATATATATATATATATATATTCTCTTGGCAAAATAAGATAGAAAGGATCATCATCTTAATGCGTACAAATGTAGAAACTTCTTTAAAATAATAATAGCAGTATATCCGCTAGAACTTTACCTAGTAATTCGGCGACCATTCTTTCTCTTTCTCTTTTTTTGTGCCTTTTTGACCCAGTGTATTTATAGTATTCCTTGGTAGAGCATCTTCTGAATTGACGAGGGATTTCACTGTCCCCGTAAGATTCTTCAAACACTCGATATCTGCCCGAATCAAGACCACAAAGAAAAATGTCTTCCAATCTTTCATTTTGCATTACATCTCCTAACAAAGAAATGTCGAGATCTCTGTCTAAATAATAACCATAATAGTCAGTACTTTTAGTTATACTTTTAGAGTATCACATTAGCAATAAAACCATTGGATCTGATTAAATAAAAAAACGTCAATATATTTCCCCCCTAGATCTTGCGAACATTGCAAACTATTATATGATCTACTACATGATTATCTGATAAGTTAGGTATAACTGTATATGCATTTATACCTACCTATCCAACCTAAGTCTGCTTAAATCAAACATCTCAAGAGAAATCTCAAGGTTGGTAGCATAGGTAGAGGGTAGTGGTATAGTAGCAAATGCTGAAAAAGTGTTTGAGCTAATTAATGTAAACCTCCATATCAATGAAAGTACACTGGACAACGAAAATAAACTAGGCACTTTTTGACCTTTCTGTTGTTAATCTCGATGATAAAATTCAATTATTTTATGATATAGGCCGGTACAGGCATATGTGCTTCAGGAAAGGCAGAGAGGGTTACCAAAGTAACTGGCTTAGGCATGTCAATCGATGAAAATTCACCACATATTGTTAATTGTATGTTTATTGTCATTGTTTGCCTTGGAAAGTACATCCGACAAGACTGGCATATCTCGAAGAGAAACTTTTCCAAAAGGTCAAAAAATTGGTTAGAATGGCTTTGACGTTTATTAGGATTTTCTTTACACTGTCTTGAACAATACTAAAAGTTTTGCCTAGATTTTCTTGTTCACAGTTTGGTCAGAATGGGTAATCACGTAATAGTTTAAAAATAAATGTGCGTGAATCATAGTATTTTGGATATACTTTGATACCATTTGTACTTTCTCCGTGATGAGTGTCTTATACACAGGCCTTAAAATCGTATCCAGATTGGTTTTTATTGCTATGATGGTATGGTTTCCCAGTAGTGCTTGTAATTGATCTTGCTCTTGATCCTGGATTTGTACTTGCGCTTGCACTTGCTTAGTTGGTGTACGATTTATACACTTTTTTGATTTTCAGATTTTATGGGACTCTTCATGACAGCTGGAGTATCGAGGACTTGGTTCTACTTTATTGACATCATGTTTACGGTTTTTTTTGCATTACGTTTCTATCTTTTTGGCTTAGTTCTTTCGCATTCAGTAGGTATTTTATGCTTTGTACCGATTATAATATATATATAGAAATATATATAAGTATTAGACATTGCTATGCTATCTTCTATGTTATGTATGCATATAAACAAACATATGTATATATTTACCATATGTCGAAGTTCATGAAATTTTTTCGCTTTGACTACTTCTTTTTGTATGATGTCCAGGTTTGTTTGCAGTCCTTGCACCTGTTTTCGGCTAATACATAGAAAACCTTTTTTGTTTGTTTGTTTGTATGGAGCTTTGTGCTCAAGATTTTTGGTAAACCTCCATTGCTACGAAGAAAAATAGAACATAACGGCCTTTGTTTTGGATTGTATTTGTTATATATTGTTTTAGAAAGAGTAGAAAATAACGGGGAGACAGATGGGAAAACATGCTGGAGTGTAGCGAAAACGAGAAGAGAGAGAGCGAGAGAGAGAGAGAGCAGATATTTACCGGGAGGGAAGAAGTAGTTGCTCTGACTGAGACCGGAGGGAAGGATGTGAACTCAATGTCAAGTACCGTGAAATAACAATGAGTGTTGATGGGAAGAAGGCGCGATCGTACTCTCATTGACATGATGTGGGCCATGTCAATAAGAGAGAGGGAACTTGGGTGGGAAAATATAGAGAGAATGTTACATGCTGACTAACCCTTGGCGCTAGCTTCTCTGATAAAAGTGGGGTAAATGCGAAGCCCATGATTTCTGGTTAAAAAATCAAATAGCTCGTAGAAAAGAAAGCGTATTATTAAAAAGCGTGTTTAATTATCCTCTTTTACTGTATATAAATCTATAAAACAATTATGGTGTGTTCGGGGATAAATATATAAGTTTTTAGGTGCTTTTCAAAGTTCCATGACTTTTGCTACAGACAAGTTAACGAGAATTGCTTAAACATGTTTTATAGGGAAGACTCTTCCGAATAACTCTTGTTTAAAAGATTCTCAAAACAAGGCTTGAATAAAAAGTCATGGACCTTCAAAGTCAAGAGGTATCAATAGAAAATAGTGGAGTTTCAGCTTTTTTTTTTTATATTGAAATGAAAGAGAGTCACTATAGCAACAGGTACATTTCAATGATCCTAAAAAAGATGGTTGTGTAACGTAAAATACTATTTTTCGATTTTCTTTCTATATATATCGGGAATTGAATATATTCTACTATCGGAGGTTTTTTGGGGTAAAATTGAAAAGATTTCAAAACTTTGATGTTTATGCTCGAACACACCATAATTAAATTATAATCAACATATATGACGCTATCCAGGCCCTATCGATGCTGAAATATTTTTGTAAGATTGGAATTGTAAATTATATAAATTAGTAGTATATGAAGCTTTTAATAATACAATTGAAGAATAGTAGGTAAATACTTTGTATATCATGTACCATTTAGTATGGTATTGAGCTATGGTTACCAACTAACACACTTAAGATAGACGTTTTGTAAAATAACAATAATTGAGCTTTATGTCTATAAATGATATCCGTATAGCAATGGTATGTGGATCAGTAAGTATGTTTGGTTAGGAAAACAGTAGTCTCTCAAATATTTATCAGCTTTATTCAATACATACTGCACACCAATTAATCATTGTTTACAACAGCCCATTGTGCATATGTTTGTGATAAACAATAATTCCTAAATATTCTATTGTTCAAGACAAGATAATTAAGCCAAAGTGGCTATATTCATAATCTTTTTTTTAAAAAAAATGGTTGGTTGGTTAGCCGGCCTGGACAGGATTTTGGGTAAAAGTGCATATTGAAGGTATATTTTGTCATTTTTGAAACAAATAAGATAATTAGTTTAAAATTAAAGCAAATAAACAAATGCCGAGAAGGAAAATCCATGCATGCAAATCGCACTTCTAAACTGTAAATTCCACAACAAGCGATTTAGTTTTGTGTTCCTTAATTCTAGAAAAATTAAATTAAAGCTAAAACCAAAACCAATACTATACTAGTCTAGTCTAGTCTATACTAGTGAGAGTTGTGATCATTAAATATATATATATACATGGTGTGAAATAAAGGTTAAGTTTTTTTGTAAGAAAAAAGGTACCCGTTTAATCACCAAAAAATACAAGAGATTCATGTGAAATTTAATACTTCAACTGACTTGTACTTTCATATATACAAAATATAAATCTTTGTACTGTCTTTGTGTGTGTGTCTGTGTATGGTCCGTGTGTACATGCGTGTAAATGATATTTTTTGGACTGCATTTCTTTTTTGTTTTATATCATTTATACGTTGTAGAAAAAACAAGTTGTAATAAAATAATATACATATATATAGGTGATTATATTTATTTGTTTGTTTTGTTTGTTTTTGTTGTAATTACATGGTCAATTCCTAAAAAGAGTAAAGAACATTATTGTTATTAGCACATACTATCTTTGTAAAATAAGATCAATTACTACTTACCATAATGGCGTTGACAATGTCGTTGTTGTTACCCTTCAAGGCCTTGATGGCCTTGTTGCGAGAGACGTTGGCCTGGCTGACAACCAATTCAATGTCCTTCTCTTCGACACCCTCGGCACTGACCTCCTCCTCCTCCTCCTCAACCTCAGCAACAGCGTCAGCAGCGGGGGCCTCAACCTCACCGGAGGCGGCCTCAGTAGCGAGCTGCTCAGCGGCGGCGGCCTGGGCACGGGCAGCCATGTCCTCAACCTGCATCTCACCGAAGACGATGAATGTGTCAGAGTTCATGCTCTGGTAAACCTCGGGCTTGGCAATAGCGTAGATAATCTATACAACAATTGAGGGTGAGAAAAACTTAATTGAAGAAAAAGGATTGTGTGCATCCTTTCTTTTATATCCTATTTTTTTTTGGAAACTTACACCTCTGGCACGGGTGAAGGTGACACGGTTGATGCCAGCGACGCGCTTGAGGCCGAGACCAAGGATGGCTTTGCGAGCCTTCTTCTCACCACGGGACTGGGGGGAGTCAACAGTGACCTCCTCCTCTTCGAGTTCAAGAGGAACTTCCTGAGTGGTCTCCTCGACTGCGACGGGCTTTTCTTCAATGGGAGCGGACATCTGCAATGGTAATGGCAATGTTAATCGTTTCGTCTGGCTTCCTCGTCCGTTCCGAGATATGTATCTATCCAAGTCTTTTTTTCTTTTTTTTTCTTCTCTATTCACCAATCTATCTATGCATCTATCCATCCATTTTCTCCTATACACCAAGAAAGTATTTCTAACTTACGATGCTATGGGAATAGAGAAAGGGGAAAGATCTACTTGGGACCGGGCCTGGATTTCAATGATAGGATCTCTCCGGCCCACATCCAAAGAAGGCACCCAAGGGGGAGGGAGGGTGCCCAAGTTGGCGGAGTTACAAACGAGTTGCGTCACAGCCTAGTTGGCCGCGCAACTGTCGCGTACGTAGGTCCTGCTGGAATCTTTGTCCCTTTACAACCTTTTTTTTTTACTTTACATTAAACTCGGCATAATCATGGAGTGTCTATTTGGAATCACAGGAAAGGACTTTGTCCTCGTCGCTGCAGACACAGTATCTGCCCGCAGCATTGTAGTTATGAAGGGCACCGAAGACAAATCACGCCAACTCAACTCCAAGACGATCATGCTCTATACAGGTGAACCAGGCGACACCGTCAACTTTGCAGAATATATTCAGCGAAACATCAAGTTGTACAGCATTCGCAACGGTATCGAGCTCAGCCCAAAGGCAACTGCAAACTTCACCCGTCGCGAGCTTGCAGACTCGCTACGAAGCAGAGTAAGCATACAAACTCAAAACAAAAAAAAAACAAAAAAGAAGAGGAAGAACAAGAAGGATGAAATGTGGGGATGACAATTGATGATGTCTGATTGAATTGTGTATAAGCATCCTTACTCGGTCAACATGCTCATCGGTGGCTACGATGTAAAGACATCTAAACCGGAATTGTTTTGGATCGACTACCTTGGTGCCATGGCATCTCTTCCTTTTGCCGCTCAGGGCTATGGTGCTTACTTTTGTACTTCACTCATGGATCGCTACTATCGACCCGACATGAACCTTGAGGAAGTTAAAGACTTACTCCGCAGATGTATTCAGGAGCTGAAGACAAGATTTATCGTCAATATGCCGCATTTTAAGGTCCAGTTGGTGAATAAGGATGGTATTTCGGAGCTGGAGCTGTAAAAGAAAGAACAAAAAAAGCAAGTCTTAGTTTGGTCGGTACCTTCATTGTCTCCACCTCTCTTTCTCCCTCTTTCTACAATATGAAGTTTGACTCTCTTTTTTTTTGGATCCTGTATGAAAGATGTCTGTTATTGTGTTTTGTGTTTGTATTTGGTTTATATATATATGGGGGTTTATCATGCTGATTTCTCGTCCAGGATTTTCTCGAATCCCTCTGCAATATTCTGTCTGGCCTGTGTACAAAAAATGGAGAGAAAGAAAGAGGAAAGGGAGAAACGAAAATATATGAGAGGAAAGGAATGAGAATTTGTTTGTTTTCTTTAAAGAGAGCGCAAAGAGAAAGAGATAAAGGTAGTATGTATAATAAGACAGTTCTTACCAATTCACTTGCAGGTTTGGTTGGGTTGAGGTATCCCATCATAAAGTTGGTGGCTACCCACTTGTTCTTAACCGTACCCATCAATTTGCCCTACAAATCTCATTAGATTACGCTTTTGCGTACGCACAGACCGAAAATAATATGGTCTCACCTCAAACTCAACCAACAACTCTCCATTCGCTGTTTTCGTAAAGATAAATTCGGTGTCTTTTTTGATATTTGCATTTGCAAAACTTCCTTTGAACTCCTTGATACCATCCAAAATATCCTTCTCCTCATCTTCTGTCATATCCTTTGATTCGGCACGCATACGTTGCAATAAGGATCGAGTGAAACCATCCCGCAGATGCTGAGTATTAGTTGCACGACAAGGAACTAAAAATATTTACCAAAGTGTGGGATTAAGTTGATTGAATTCAAATAGTTAATTGCTATTAATATTCCACTCCTACTTTCAACTTACCAACACGAATCGAGATATCAAAAGGCAATTTTAATAAAGTCAAGGCTAAATCTTCCTTTCCCAAGAACTCGGTCTTGTCAAAATTCTAATTTATTACCCCAGATAAAAAGTTTTTTTAATATATATATACATAATATTATAAAGTAAATGTTAATTATTGACTTACTTCCCATCCTTCAATCTTTCTCAAAGTACCGATATCTTGACTACGCATATAAAGTCCAAGTACATAAACATTGATACTAAGGAAGCTGACTTGACGAGCACCCAATCCAATTAATCGCTTCCATTCAGTGCCATGATTGAGAAAGATAGGAAATGAAATTTTTGTGCTGGGATCTAATGAATTTAAGATGGTGTATTAGTGTATTAGTGTATGTGCGAGTATGTTGATGAAACGAATAATCCAAGCGTTACCTTCAACAGAACCAGCAAAAACGTTTGAAGGTGCTTCGGCATAGACCGGAGTCTGCATTTTCCAGGCTGCATATGCGCTTGTGGTTGCTATTCCAGTGACTGCTAGTATAGCTGTCTGCCGAGTAGGACGCCATGAATGCTGATCACACATCCGCATTGTCAACAATCCTCTTTTATTCAGGCATACCACTGCGATTAATTATACCTTGGAGGCAGCAGATGCATATCCTCTGCATAAATTGATGCGTTGACTGGTTTGTAAAAGACGTCCAAGAGGTCTGGAGGTGTATGTAATGCGTTGCATGGCGTTAATTGTCAAAAAAAAAAAAATAATAATAATAAAAACTCCAGCAAGGGACTTTGGAGTTTATCGTTTGATTTTAGTTAAATGTCCGATTTTTGTGTTGCAACCCAAAAGAAAAAAAAAACGAAAAAAAAATCATGCCGTTGTAATGAAAATTGAAACTTATATAAGGTTATTTACTATACAGCTTAGTATAATGCTGCAGCTTAATAGACCATTTATAATGCATTTATCACTGTTGATTATAATAATCAGTTGGTATTGAGCGTACCTACCAATAACTCTTGTAAATCATTAATAAGGAGAGACAAATAAGATTTACACATGAAAAATAAAGGTTATATATATATTTATCTTTACACGTATTTAATGTAGGCTATTTGTTAGTAATATATATATATATACTGAGAGCTACTTTGTATGTATAAGAGCGTGCTTTAATTATTATTTAAGAGATGTAAGCTGTGAGCCATCAAACCCAACAAATTGGCATGAAAGTTTTTTTTAAAAAAAAAGAAGCAATAAAATTTGATAAGTTCTAGCCTGGGTTGTCGGGAATTTGTACATGGTTGTGACTCTCTGAATCTGTTTTGTCATTTGGCGCTTTGTGGGCAGGCCATACAATACACACACATACACACACACGCATACAGGATCAAAATGTCATTTGCACCATTTTCCATCCGCGCCATTACTTCGGCAACACGACCCCTTACCTCGCGTATTGCGAGCCAGACCGCACGTCGCTTTGAGAGCACTACCCGTGTTTCGAGAACAAAGGTTGTTGATCGTGAGCTTCCTCCCGCTCCTAAATCCCGCAAGCCAGTGATCATTGGTGGTGCTTTAGTTGGCGCTGCTGTTTGGGCCGGTGTTCTCGGTTATGCTATGAACTATCAGCGACTTTCTAGTAGTATTGTGAACGGAACTCTGTTTATGGTCCGCTATGACCCTCGCATCATTGAGCTTGTAGGTGATCAGGTTGATTATGCAGACAGCACACCCTGGATCTCTGGCTCTGTCAACCATCTCAAGGGAAAGGTTGATATTGGATTCGATGTTACCGGAAAGTCGGGTAAATTAAGGGCGTAATAGTAGTCGTGTATTTTAAAGAAGAGAATAGAGACTATTTATTGACCAAGAAGTGTAGGTGAGCGTGCTCGTGTCCACTTTGAGTCTGTTCGTTCAGGCCACAACTGGAATACCATTGAATTCACTGTCACACGTTTGAGTGACAAAAAGGTGGTCGATATCGGCCATCATGAGTTGTCCGAGAAGGGCGGCCCAGTAGTAGCTGGAATTGCTTAAACTCTATTTCATTTCATTTTCTTCCACATTAAAAGAAAAGAAAAAAAGAAGAATCTCACCCCCTCTTTTTCTCTCTCTCTCTCTCTACCTCTCTTTTTTTTAGACCATACAAATATAATGAAAAAATGTATTTTAAATTATTCCCCTAATAATTAAAACCAAAACCAAAACTAGAATCATAACAATAATGGTATTACAATAGAACTACAGTTTAGCAGATAATGTTGGGATATGCTCTTTTAAGAACTTTGCTACTTGTAAGAGCTGCTCCTCTTCAAATGAATGAGCCAGTCCAGGATACTCGTAAAAAGCAATATTATATCCCATTTTCTCCAATTGGTGAACGGCTATTCTGCCATACTGGACAGGAACAACAATATCTTTGTCGCCATGCAACACCAACAGAGGGGTATCTTTTTTGATTGGCTGTCCAAGCTAATAAAAGTAATAGAGTAAATATTGAGAGAATTTGGATATACTTAAATATGCATATAGTTGACTTACCACACTGACATGCTTTTGTGAAGGGATAAAACCACTACAGCCAATGGTCCCTCCAAGATCATGTGTAGTGAGTATAGTTGTGAGTAGAGATATCACACAACCTAAGTACGATTGTTATTTATTTATTTTTTGGGGGTTTTTTTTGATATTGTAAGTCCATATTAAGAATAAAGGTGAATTTATAAAGTACACGATCTTATTACCCTGTGAGAACCCTCCTAAAATAATGCGTTGAACGGGAATTCCAGACTTGATCTCATTTTCAATCAATGTGTTTACTTGATATGCCAAGATTCCAAAAAAGGATTTTTAAGTATTATTCACCCAATCATAAAGTGTCTTTATTTTATTTTATTTTACGTTTTAATATTGATTTATTTTTGACTCACCTCTTGCCACAGAAGCCTTCATACTAGCTGTGTCTGTTTCAGCATGGGCTTTTTCACTCACAAAACTGACAATATCGAACCAGGCTGGCATTTCTGCTCCGTCATAACACGTAAGAGGTCTTAAGGGACTTTAAAGCTCATGAGTTTTCTTTTTCTTATGTTGAAGAAGGAATGAGCAAGGCTTACTTACGCATTCGGGAAGATCCACTTTACATGAGGAAATTTTGCACTAAGTTCATTTGAAAGTAATAGCCAGCTCTCACCGCAGTCTCCAGCACCGTGAAGCCAAATAACAGTGGCTGTGTGGTTCTGGGTGGGTAAATGAATAGTTGCTTCAGTCATAACGAATGAGCCTCCCTGTGAACGTGGAGACAGAAAGAGTATTTTGTACCCGCTTGATTTGTCTGATTATCAAAATTGGAAACATTTCGCTTTCACTCTCTTTTTTTTTTACCCCTCTTTCTCTTCTCCCTCTGTGAATGAGAAACAGTCAGCACACAGTGAACTAATATGGCATTTACACATGCTTACAAAATGACAAATAAATAAATACATAAATACATAAATACATAAATACATAAATATATATATATTGAAATTTGGTGGTCTCACTGAATTAGGTTTAACCATCTTGTTGTCAGATAAACCTGTCTAGTTAATTTCTCTTGCAACTGTAATAGGGTAGGATTGTTACTACTTTATATATGCATTCATACTTGAATACCTCTTTAATAAAGTGAAATTAAAGAAGTGTAAAAAGAAAGAAAGAAAAGAAAAAACGATGATTATAGATAACGCATGCTTGAAGATTTTTTTTGGCTTATAATGCATACTATCGGTCCATTGATTCTTGTATATTACAGATGGAAAACACACGATCTTTATCATTGCTTCTTTTGCTGATCCTCTTCTGTTGCTCCCCTTTTCATTGAACTCCCTAAACAGAATATAGTCATTGTATAAATTTCGACCGTGAGATCACCCCCTTAAGAGAGCTGTATGATCTTGTTTCGATAGATACCGTGGACATCTGCAAATATTAATCACAAACCTGTTACCAAACAAACCATAGAAATAAACAATACACAATAAACCTTGCGTGCTATTGTAGTCGTAGATTGACTATCACAACAACAGACATACTTTCAGTCACTACTATTGTCATAAAGAAGTATATACTTAAAAGACTTTCTTTTATCTCTATTTATTGCGTGCCCACAGAAAGCACACGCACGCACACACACGCCAGGCAGTAGAGCGCCTACATGCTTGGTATCAATCGATTCCTCTTAATATATTTCGCTCGTGCTGACACGTTCTTATTCCTCTCAAAATATCATTTAGTTCAAGATAATTTGCCTGAGCCTATTCTTATTTACTTTCTTCTCTATTCACCTCTTTCTTTCTTCCTTTCTTTTTTACCTTCTTTATAGACTTTTTTTACCTTCTTTTTCAATCACTAGCCTGTACATTTACATCAATATTTGAATGCCACTTGGGATTGGAAAGGCTAAAGAGAAACCCACATCTAGTAGTGATAAACAAGGGTTTTGGCATCTAAAAAAACTCGCTCTAGGAAGGACATCAAAAGAAAGCGTAAGCTTTGCACAAACACCCAGCCTTATTGGTATTACATTCTATTACAGTTCTTTACATATATATATATATATATATATCTTTAAAAGGCTAATTTTCATGAAAAACCAATAGACTCAATGTCATCTAATGAGAGCCAGCTTTACAACGATGATGGGCACAATACACAAAATCTAAAACCCAAGCGTTCTAGGTATTATATAAGAAAAAAAGGCAATGATCCTTGTGGGTCTCCTGCTATTACACACCTCTTTTTCTTTCTTTCTTGCTTTTATTTTATTTAATTTTGACAGATTGTATTGTATTCTAAATTTATGCCCATCTTTATTTTAGTGGGATGTTCTCGCAACGCCGTCAAGGTAAGACAACCTGGTTATTGCTTCTCCTTAAAAATATTCCTAAAATGTCTCCCACAAAAATATAATGCGCGTGTCTGTGGGGTCTATCATTGTCCTTGTTCTATTTATTTATTCATTCATTTATTTATTCATTAATTTGTTTGTTTGTTTGTTTGTTTAAAAAGAGGTCAATTTTTCTTCCAGTACTTGTTTTGACTCTGAAAATAAACCTACAATGTTACGTTCGGCCACAAGTATGCACAATATACACACTTACTCGGAACGCTCCTCTCAACGCCAAGCACCCGAACCATTAGAGACAAAAGCATCAGGTCGACAGCGTCCATTGTCTTACTCAACCGGTACATCCGCAGGTCTGTCTCCTACCCTGGTCAGAAACGGCAGCACCAACAGCAACAAAAATCTACGTTCTATCCATCGCACCGTCACTCCACGCGTAAACCATCAAGACCCAAACAAGACTCAAGAAAGTCTCTTGCGTTCTTCGGAAGACACTCGTCGAGTAAATCGACATTCTCTGACTCCTCGAGCGTCTAATAAGGGCCAAGTAAATAACAACATCGAAGCGTTTTTTGCACTTGACAGTAGCCCGAGACAGATTTCCAGACCCCCGGGTGTAGCATGTGAGCGTCCGGGAAAGGCGTCCAATGGAACCAAAGAAGGAGTATCACGATCATCCATGTCCGATCTAGAAGATCGGCGCAGAAATGCGTCTCTTGAATGCCAGCCCTTGGGGGGTGTTGTGGCACAAGAAATCCATTCTCGATCTGACAAAGCCAGCATTACACCAGTCCCCACCAGCTCCCAGAGCTCAGGACTTTTGTCTCGCTCTTCAAAGCAATCCGACCAAGTGCATCCAAAGTCTCGCAATCTGCGGTCAGCTGCATCGTTTGCTTCCTTGCGCCCTCCCCAGCAGACTCCTGCTCCTACTTCTGCTTCTGCGGCTCGCCTCCCTTCCAGTCGATCTCCACCTCCACCGACTCCACCGCCGTCTCAACGGCTAGGAACACGCCAAACTTTACACCCAAAGACACCCCAGGAAAAACCACAGAACATCAGGCTCTTGGCCCAGGCGTCCCGCCGAGATAGCACTGACACTACCTCTACCGCATCCTCGTTTTCGTCTTCATCGTCTGATGCCAGCCAACGTAGCAGTAACAGCAACAGTCAAGCAAAGCAGAGCACGACAATGTATCCGTACAGAGGCAGCGAAGATGAAAGATCGACTTTTACATCAGACACTGACGTATATTCGTTTGATATGTACCCTGATGGTGGAGATTATAGCAAGCCGGAGGCATTGGACCGCAGTACTCCAAGTGATGATGAGAATCAGCTTGAAAAAGCATATGAGAATAATATTGACTATCTGAAAGACAAGCTACACAAAGAGCAAGCTACTGTCAAGGCATTGCAGCGGCAGAAACAAGGTAAAAATATATATAGAAATTGAATTGAAAATGGTATTTATTTCTTTATTATTATTTTTTGGATACTACCTTATATTAGCATGTAACAATGATATAAGTTTCCTAAGCCAATCAGTGGATGCCTTATCTATGGAAAAACAAGAGTGGATAAAACGATTTGAAGCAGAAAAAGTAGGTTTAAACCTTAATATATATATATATAAAGTTGTGTATATAAATTGCATACAATTTTCTCATCAAAATATCCTTTTTTTTTAAAAAAAAAATGTAGGCACAAAAAGAACGTCTCCAAGACGACATTTCTTCTGTTACAGATAGTCTGACTGTAGCTACTGAGCAAGTCAGACAGCTCTTGATAGAAAACGAGGCCTTAAAGAAACAAGTCGAACAGGTGTATGGAGACCCGTTCAAGACATCTGTGGTTGGGCCTGCCTCATCATCTCTTTCAGCCATTAAATCTCAGCTTCGTTCTTCCCAAGTCCAGGCACGCACTCTAAAAGCAACTCTGGAGCAATTCTTACGGCTTGGTGATGGCTCAGAAGACCAGTATATACCACAAGATACACCTAAAGTGGACCCGTCTCCTCCACGACATGAGAATTCCTTGGATAATCTGGAACAGGTTCCAGAAAAGGTGAGCTCAGAACGTGAAGACACAGAGCCAGCTGAAAACGATCTGGATATTCTTTTGAGAGATTTGGTGCTTGAAAAGGAATTGGTAAGTGAATGAATTGCGTGATCACAAAATCGTACACACCTACATACATATACATATATTTATTTATATATATACAATATATTATACTAGCTTCAGGCAGAATATAGCAAGATGCCTGTCACAGGAGCCAATACTCTTACACGTCGACGTAGAGAAGAGTTGGAGAGTCGACTAGACGAGGTTGATTCACACATGAGCAAGATTAAGCTTAGGATGAGAAATAGAAACTCTGCGCAGAGAGAGAATTTATTAGGTTAAAATAAAATAGTAAAGTAAGGTGAATTGAATTGAGCTGAAGTATAGTATAGTATAGTGTTTTTTTGTGAATGAATGTATGTGGGTGTTTATTAATACTATATATATATATATAAAATATGTATATGATATAATAAAGGAAAATATTTATAAATAAAATAGCGTAAAGTAAAAGTAAAAGTAAAGAATATGTGAAGAGATAAAAAAATAGAAAGAATGAAAGAAAAGAAATAAGCGGAAAATTATCATAGATAAAATATATAAAATATAAAGAGAAAGAGAAAGAAAGAGATGGGGGGGACGCAGAGAATGCATCTATTCACATGACATAGTAGAGAGAGGAAGATGGCGCCTTTGCAAACATCCAACGATCTCTTACTCCATTCATGTCAGTATCCTTGACAGAGTAAAGAGATGTCGGGTTGAGTAGCCCATTATCCATGCTGCCGTAAATGGAGCAGTCTGTTTCAGAGCAAGGTTCCTGGCTGTGGATCTTCAAGGGACCCATTTCAAAAGGACTGATGCCAGAGTAACTACTTCTTCTATCAAACAAACGATCGCTTCCCACTGGCAAGAGTGGTTTGGCATTCATGGTAGGACTGGGTGATCTAGGGAGTACCCCACAGTTGTTTTCCCATCGGACTGCCCCGCCTGTCCACACACGTACCAAGTTCAAGAAACGTTCCTTGTCTTCATCTGTAATCGTGGGTGTCTCTATTTCAGGAGCATAATCTTTTAATCCAGAAGTGTCAGTATTCTCTTCACCAGATCTCTTCTCATCAGGGGTCGTTGGAGACTCAGTCGTCCTTTTAGGGAACTGTCGAACAGAGAGACTAGAGAGTCGGGTGGGAAGAGTTTTTCCTGTAGTACTCCGAGGTCTATTGGAATGAGATGAACCGGCCGGGGTGTGTTTTTTGATTGCTGTTGATGATATACGCTTAGGAACTAAGGCTTTCAAGCGCGCAAGCTCAGGATCACAAGATTGGTTTGTCACATTATCTTCTTGTTGGGCAGGTTGAGCAAACACCTCTTTGATCAAATGCGGCTTTCCCCAAGGAGAACTAGTTGGGTGTTTGGTTAGGTCTGGTGCATTGTTTGCAAGAGTAGGAAACTCTTCCATTGTGTCGGATGGTGGTAATTTAGTGAGGTCTGTACAACTATTATTTCGCAGCGCCTTGGCGGGTCTTCTAACGTCAGTATGAAGAGCACTGCTGTCTGGCGCGTGCTGAGAAGGGTAAGGTAGTCTTCTGGGTGAAGGTGATGATGCAGATGGACGTGGTGAGAGAGGGTTATTATCGTCAGTTTTGACTATAAAATAAAACGAAAAGCAAAACAAAATAAGCAAGAAAGAGAGAGAAATAGATAATAAAATAATAATAAATAATAAATAATAAATGGGTTTAGAAGAGGTTCTATTTGAAATTAATCAAACGTGTGTTAAAGACCATTTACCTGCAGTTCTTTCAGATGCAAGAAGAGACTTGTTAGTAGGGTCTCTTGGAAATCTATCCTTTAAATCGCTTTCTCTATGGGTTCGTTTTCCAAAGGAAGAGAATGCAAGTGAAGTTGTCCTCAGACCGGGTTTCTCGGTTGGAGAGAGTATCCAGCTTGGGGCAAACACATAAGCAGATGGACTAGCTGAGCGACTGCGTATCGATAGTCGCCGGTCTCTCTCTGGCAGGTGCCCAGAGAGCGGATGTTCTGGTTGTTTTTTCGAATCAAACACTTCATCCACAGGTACCATGACAAATGAAGCAAGTGGATCGTTCCGGTGACTCTCGTACAGGATGCGCTACTGCAAATGACAATGTAGGACTGATGCCAGTGTGAATGAAGGGAAACAAATGAATGAAAGGGAAGAGTATTATAAAAGAGAATGTGCAATAAGAGCAACCAGTAAAAAAAAATAAAAAAATAAAAAAATAAGATAGACAATCAATAAGATAGGCAGATATGCAGATAGACAGATAGACAGACAGACAAATAGATAGACAAATAGATAGAAAGACGAACTACACAAAATAAGACACGATTCTGATTATGTAGTAAAAGTAGACGAGGAAGAAACTGAGCCGAGATGACTAGAAATGAAGATAAAGATGAAGAGGATTCGAATCGCTCTCTTGGAATAGAAGTGCAAGGCAATCAAGAGAATGGCACTTGCCAAAGGGGAATCAAGTGTTTTACTGTGGACTGTTCAATTAGGAGCAAAGTGACGGTGTATTGTTTTTGTGAAGTAAAGAGAGAGCGAAAGGATCATAAAGGAGAGAGAAAAGCAAAAAAAAAAAGCAAGATTGTCTCACCCAAAAAAAATAAAAAATTAAATAAAATAATGAACTATTTCTATTTACACCTTGGTTTGTATAAATGCACGAATGTGCTTCCTTGTTGCGTCATTGGATGCGTCGACTGCATATTGACCTTCCAGACGTGGAAGCCGGTCTACTGAACACGTTTTAGCATTATATAGATAATGCACCTATCTTATAACTCATTATGTATCTTTGAGCTTCTGTACATGTGAAAATATATCATTTATTTATTTAATATTAAAATATTAATTTATATGCGGTATATATACCTTTATATGTTTCTCTTACTCTTATTCTTATTCTAGCTATTTCAACACATTTTATTTATTTCACACCAGTATCCAAATAGTCGAAATTGTGGATATTCCTTTTGTACACATATGGCAGTACAGATAAAACCACAATCAACTTTTTGTCCAGTTTGATTAAAAGTGTCTTTTCTTTTTTTCTTTTCTTTTCTTTTCTCTGATGTTTTAATCGCCGACTAAACGTCATCTAGCTGCGTCAACAAAAAATAAAGGATCAAAGAAAAATGAAAAAAGAAAGAACCCTGCCCCCTACCAAAAAAAAATTCTTTCCTTTTTGTATCATGTCACTTCGAGCAATTCAGGCAATTAGACCTCATCTCAAGACAAACCGACCAATGGTTGGCCTGGCTGCTATGCAGCTGTCCGGAAAACAAGCATTTGGATACTCTACCTCTACAGAATCTGAAAAGCTCATCCCCACATGGGATGACTACTTTAAGCTGCGCAAGAAGCGTCGCATGTTTGAACTTGCTGCCTACCCTCCTAGCACAATCCTTCCTATCATCACCACAGGAGCATACTGCATGAACCTTCAGGTCGATCCTACCGAAACCTACCTTGGCCTTGACCCAGTCACTGGTCTTGGTCTGCTTACTCTCAGCACAGTAGGTTTATTACTTGTCAATAACAATGACAACAACAACAACAACAACAAAATATAAAAAGGGGAAACTAGATAATTAATGAGTTAAGCCACGCTATTTATTTCTAGGGTTTCTTTGGTTTGTTGCTCGGTCCTCTCTTTGGTGATGCTTTGTTCAAGTTGACCAACCGTAAGGTGACTGCTGAGATGGAGGCTCGCGACAAGGCCTTTTATGAACGTATCAAGAATAACCGTGCCGATGCACGACTCAACTCTATTCGTAACCCTGTTCCTGACTACTATGGAGAAAAGATCCAGTCAGTGGCTGATTACCGGGCATGGTTGAGAAAACAGCGCGAGCATTATAGAAAGGGAGTGTTTGGTGGAAGTGTAGAGGATGATAACTAGATATTGTATAAAATGTGCATTCAGGGCCCTTGTGTCTTTTGTTGTTTGTTTGTTTTTTAAAAAAAAATCGACCTTTTGTTACAATTGTCTACACAATAGGAGATACATTTGTGTCGAATATTCTGCCTTTGTTTGTATAGTAGGTGATACAGCATCACTAGAGGAGTACAAAAGGGACAGACAGTTACCCTACACACACACACTGAGTATTAGTCGAAATAATTATGATTTATTATTATTATTTTAAATACCCACAAACGCTTTCTTGTTTTTCAATTTTAGTAAAACATGTTTATCTTGTAAACTAATGTTAGTTACTGTAATGCAATAAAGACAAGAAACACCAGATCAATACCGAGATTATTTTGTATTAACTAGAACCTGCAGAAGATGTAATTTCTCATTATTGTGTGTAGGGACATTGTAAATGTTCTCAATCAATCTAATATTATTAGATAGTTTCATTTAAGTACATACATTGTATTCAGAATATCTTATTTAATATCTTTTATTTGCAGTTTGCAGTTTGCAGTTTGCATTGTACAGATCCGCCAAAAAAGGAAGGCATCAAGTTAAAAACGAACAGTTCAAATTTTCTTTATGCTTTTTATAGAAGGCTTGGTTTTATTAAACCCCAAATCTCTACTACTTTTTCTGGTAGCATATGATAGCTTAGTTTTGGTTGTCTGACAGGCGTTAAGTGTGTATAAAATATAAAGATCCTCCAAAAAAATGTTCCCTATAACTCAATTCCATATAATCGAAATATCTTCACCTTATCTATTCACAAGAAAAAGAAAAGAAAATGAGATATAACGATTACTAACAAAGGTGGGCTCAGAATTGTTTTTGCATAAAGACATGTAAAAATAGCTGTCTCTTCCTTTCTTCCAATTTTAATTCCAAAATATGAAAAATATAAAACCGAATTTTTGAAGTCTTTTTAATGAAGCAAAAGGTGAAATCCATTAGATTGGAAAAAGTTCGGGATAAACTATTTGTTCTCCCAGGCTTATTTTCAGATTCAGTAGTAATCAATATTTTTATTCACAATAGACTTAAGCCTAAACATGTTTCAAATACTTCTTTTAATTAATAAAGAAAAGTCTGGTAATTTGATATACGAATTACATTAAAAGTTTTAAACATTCATATTTATTATTGTTTTCATAAGGAGACCATTTTCTTACTCACTCCCGATACGGTGGGTTAGGCTTGCTGAACAATTGAGCTTACTTCTTTCCACTAATATCCCACACTTTGGCATACACAAATACTCTGTCTTTCTTAGAATTAGTATTTGGCTCAGTCTTATCAGTGGATAACCACAACCTAAACCCATGTGTAAAACATAAGATATGCTCGTTAATTGTGTGTGTTCTTGTACCAAATGATATGAACTTCTCTATTGCAGTCTAATTATTACCTTTAACAATCTCGAAATGTTGGACTCAACTTCCAAAAATATTCTTAATAAGCTTTATTAAATTCTTTAGTTATAAGCATGGCCTTCGTGTTTCTATTTCCAAGTTGATCAAACCTGTTCGCAATAATATTAAGTATTTTACCTACTACTAGGTCAAAAGTTTCTGTGTGAATTTCATCCATTGTAAAAGATTCTTCCTCACTAATATCGCTATAAATGGGGTGGTACGGTATGTGCTGCTATGGGTCAACACGACCATGATATCCTTCAAATACCGTGCTTAAGATAGTTAGTTCGTTATATTATATCCTGTGTAGCTTTCAATAGATCATGTTTAATTTACTAGTATAATAATAAAAAGACATACAACAGCTATTAATAAAAGAGTGTCATATCTTGATCTTTATCTTACTTCTACTGTTCTGACAAGCACAGGATTTAATTAGAAAATACTGCAATTGGACTAAGTCTACATCTGCTAAAGCTCAAATAAACTCTTTTCTGTTATAATCGGACTCCAAAAACTCTATAGTGTAGCATAGAGCATATGAGGTACAAACTACAAGAGATATATTCTAAAAAACACAACCTAAAAAAATCTAAGCTCGTATTTAGAAAAACCTGCAGTTGTAACTCTCTCTCTTAAAAAATACTTATTATCAAATATTGTTCTCTTTACTCTACTTTTTCTGCTTTTGACGATATATGGTTTGTATGATATATTGTCCTACAATTGCTTTGGTCTGAAATGAAATTATAATAGCAAGTTATTTAGTCCATAAAAAACACACACAAATTCGAAACCTTCCTCATACTTTGGCTCCCCTCTTACACCTAATCTTTATATTTATACATGTGTAAATATATCTTGTTATTTTTTCGGTATATTTAGGAAATGTATAGGTTTTATTCTATTCACCAGTTTGGTGTAAATATAGGCAACGGATGTGCCTCTGTGTTCAATACATATTTATCCAACGGCACTACATCATCCGGGCTGAAGAGCAAATAAAGATATTTAAGAGTCTCGGCCTGAGCAAAAGTTAGTAAGTGGAGAATTGGGCCTAAATAACTTTCTTACCAAGAAGAATGTATCCATACGATTTTCTTTGGTGGCTGGAACTTTTGTAACATCCTTCAGAGCTGCATAACCACCCATTGGAAGCTTAGCATGTTCCTCGAACGCTTCAAAAATCTTCCATCCCCATTCACTGAAACAATAGTGCGCACATTAACTATTAAGCTCTTTAACCTTTTTTTTTTCTGTTAACTTTTACCGGTATTTCTCTTCTCCAGTAAGTCTCCACATTAAGAATATACTCTCCAATGCTTCAGGACGTAACAAATTGTGTCTGTCCTGAAAGTGAATAGCCATATCGGCACCATTTGGCTCAGTATTCTCGTCGTCGTTGAAATAGACAATCTCACTGGCAAGTCCAGTTGCTGTCATGCTGTACATTTCATAACACGTTTGGGTGATCTCACGGCCAGTTTCTAAATCTCGTTTGTTTCTTCCCGTCAAAGGTGGCAAGTCGGCCAACGCAACTCCTTCAGTAGCGCCAAGTGCGTAGCTGCCCCCCATAAAGCAAACCAAGTGATCCATTTTTGGGTGAATATTTCCAGGTTTACCATTGAGTAACTCTCCAATATAGAGTAGATGATTTGGGTAGCTGCGAGCCAACAGATTTTTTTGAATGCCATCCACAGCATAGTCGTACATCTCACGGTAGTGAGGTTCTGTCTTTGAGGTTTGGAGGTATTGCTTAAGCAAGTATTCTGAATATATATAAAGCAAATGTATAAAATAAACTATAAATGTTACATATACATCACATACCATAGTAGCTATCACCACGAGAGCCAAGTCGAATCTCACTCGTAGCAAATGTACCATCCAAGGGACTTTTACACAATAAATTTTGAGTTTCTTTTTGATTTAAACAAAAGAGGAAGGGGTAACTGCTTTGTACATTACTCACTTTATCAGAATAGGTACGAGACCATCCGTAGTATCGCCTTGCTGAACAAGCTTATCCATATGTTGCATTACACGTTCTGCAGCAAGTCTATATTTGGGGTCGCCTGTCAAATAGCTCAAATACTTGAACTCTAACTGGATCGTTGTAACTTCTGCCGTACTGCTTGGTACATGATATTTGTAGGCCAGACCGGTCGAGAGGGTTACACTTGCATAGGGAACCCCTGATTCCGTTTTAAATGCTCCCATTAGTCTATTTCCAAGGTCTGTAGCCTTTTCAAGGTATATAGGGTCCTTGTTAGACAAATCGTATGCCGACAAAAGCCCTCCGAGAATTCTTATCGTTGTTTCGAACAGGTTGACATCTTGGTTCTTGTCAAAACTGAGTTTTGTAGCAACCCATTCGCGCCCTTGTGCGTACTCTTCAGTAAGATTCATCAGTAGCATGGTGTCCAGCGAGTCTACGATCATAAGACCGAGTCCTCCCGGAGCCCAATCATGCCCATTATGAGTAAGGGGTTGATATTCATCTTTTCCAAATGCATCCATGACATAGCCTTTCCAGGCATGTTTAAAAGCCTCGACGATACGATTCTGACGATATATTGTCTGAGAGTCGTCTTCGATAATTGAAGGGGTCTTTTCAGGTTCAGGGACTTTATCTTCAATCGAAGGTTCGTTTATTTCCTGTTCCGGGATTTCATCTTTGTATCCTGGCAATACACTCGGAGGTTCTTCTACAATAGTACTAGGCCTCTTGTAGGCAATATCGATTGGTTGGTCTTCAATTGCACTTTGGAGTCGAGTCGAGTTATAGCCGTAGTAAGTCAGGCAAAGACATGTCAACAAAAGTGCAAATACAATTGTACATGATAGTCGTCTGTGCTGATGAATCAAATCAGATTGATTCGAAGAAAAAAGTTGATGATGGTAATGGTACATGAGTCAACTAATTGACCTAACCAAAGAAGTATTTTCTTACTTTTAAAAGTGATTTTTTGAGTTCAGTTCTGTCGTACTTGTTGTATTTGTCGTCATCGTAACTAATCTGTCCATTACGCATAGTGCGATGAGTTGGTAACATGCGTTGATCTCGACCCTTTTAATCTATTAAAGCGTACAAGCATTGTTCGCCCTCACATAGGAAAAAAAATCTAATAATCTTTCATCCCAAAAATAGGGAGTTTCTGTGACGTTTTGTTACCTGATTGGGCCTGGGCGATCAATGCAAAGCTTTGCTAATTCTTTGCGTTCCTGAGAAAACCAGCCAAGAGTCTTTCAAGTGTGTCTTTTGATATTCTTCATATTTCTTTCTTATTATCATTATGACTTCTTATCCAACCATAAAAAATCCATTGATTCCGAGCCCACCTCCCAAGCGGATGTCTCGTTCGCGGCTTCTCAATAGCTTTTCTAGTTCTTCAACAATCAAGGCATCCGTGTCTACTAGTACATTTTGCAAATTCATGAGCAAATCGCTCCTGCAACTGTCCAATGCAAAAGTTGGCGTTTTAATGACCCCTACCAGGCGAATTATGCCCACACCAAATCCACCCTCATCCCATTCGGACTTGGTTTTGGTCGACGATAAAAAGAAGAAAGACATGTTTGGAAAGGTCAAGTCCTCTGTGGAACCAGTTGTGCACTACAACGGACCATGTTACACGATTGACCAACTTGCGGAGGAAAAACTAGCGTGGATAAGAGAAGAGCATACTGCGGGATTTCTTGGTCAGAACTTAAAGAACACCCTGTCCGATTATGGCCGGTTTATTGTGCTCTGTAAGCCTTACGCTTCCAGCCAGATAATGTAAGAAATGCTCTCATTCACGTGGATCTACATTCTGATATTGGTTACTATGCATTTGATTTAGTACAAACTCATGCCAGATCGTTAAGAAAACTCATGGTCCAAAAGCCATGTTCTACTTGAGACGTACTGTTTTCTGCCCAATTAATTGGAGCTCACTACGTTAAACAAGTCTAACCTTCTCTATATAGTTCTTCAGGTCACAAATACCGATTCTTCAAAGTGTGAGTGCATTGATATTTATTAAATCTCAAGCCTTATACTGATTCCAGATATATATATATATATATATATATATTTTGTTTTTGTGTATCATTTTCTTATACAAAATCTAGCCTGCAAATTTCGCTGTAGTGTTCAAGTTAATCAAGAGTTTTGTATGAGCTCATATGCCACGAGCGAGAAACGTGGAAAGTCAAGTACTGAAGCCAATTTCGACGAAACATTTCTATTGCAAGTATCTGTGATATTTTTTTATTTTTCTTCACAGCATGATTTTTCATAGACATATTTTTAACACTCGATCAGTGATGTGAGTGAGCCTACTACGGCCACAATCAGTCTATACACCCAACCACGGTCAGCTAGCCTTTTCAACCTAAGGGGAAGAGCTGACGATATCTGCGTTGGTGAAGAGTCATTCCACATCACCCTTAATCCAAAAGAAAAGCATTTTCAGCGCTTTGATATCCACGACAAATCACAGCCCAACAAGTATAGCTCATACCAAGTGTTGGCTGTGTTTGGCATGTATATTAGCCAACGATCGCAGGTCTTGATTAACGATACAGTTCTTATTGCTGGATATGTTACTGTTTATGTTCAAGGTCCTATGGCGCCTGTATGTACTTTAATTATATTCTCTCTCTCTCTCTCTCTCTCTCTCTCTCTCTCACAAAGTACTATGGCTTAGAAAATATTTCTAATATTTGCGGATAAACTTTATTATACAGAAAAGAGAACGTTTTTGGGCTGTATTGCGTGGTGTGAAACTCGAGATGTATGATTTTGAATACAGAGAGGTATGATAGGCTCAACGCAAAAGGTCTATGTAATCTAACATACAAGCTTATAATAGGCACGTTCAACTCGTTATATTCTACCTCTTGATACACTTGTCGAAGCATTCTACCCTAATCTGAATAAGGATGATAGGCATCAGATGATGAATGAATCGCATTGCCTTGCCCTACAGTTTTCTGAGAACTCTTTGAGTCCTTATGATGAACAAAATCTTCAGGAGAATTTAGATTCTTTCGAATACCGAATGTATATGCTTGCTGATACTGCCGAAGGTTCTCACGATTGGCTCAATGCTCTCAATTTCGCAGCCTCCATATTTGATGAGCTTCACAATGAATCACACGGGAATATGGATAATGGGTCATTTACCAACAGTCAAGACAGCGATCTTGGGATGAGTTATTCTATATCATCTTGTACGGATCCGAATAATCTCAAAACAATCCCTGCCCAGTTTTTATGGTGAAACATTCATTTTTTATACATATTCTTTCTTTTTTTTTATTGTCGTCTTGCAGAGTGTACTCTTTTCTACATTTAATAATTTAATATCAGAGAATTATCAGGAATCTTTAGATGCTGTACTTTGAATAAACATATGAGCTATTTTAATATAAGACCTTTTATATTATGAGCATAATACACATTAGATCTATTTGGACTTATTGCTCAAAATTGCGTTCAGAGTGCGCAAAAGTCCCTCTTCTGTACTACTTTTTACAATGGTTTGATAACCTTGGCAAGATTTCTTATCTTTCACGGACCAAGAGAATGCTTTGCTCCAATCATGGTCGTCTACGTTCAATGTCTTACTTATGCCGTGAGATTCACCCGTTTCGGCCCAAAAGAATTGATCAAACATACAGGGAAGTATGAGTTGCGGAACCCCGTAGGTCGCCATTGATCCAAATGTCCCTGCTCCTCCATGATGCAAAGCACCGATATTTCTTTTTCTTGGAGCCTCAACTTTGTTTTTGTGAACATCTATCCACCAGGTGTCAAAACATTTTTTTGGGAATCCATAACGAATAGCAGGTATAATAAAATCGTGTGGAATATCCTCTAGGCAGATGTGAGCCGTATTATACGTAGCAAAAGAAGGATTTTCGAGGCAGGCCTTGTGGAGAGGGGAATTGGAGGTCATCCACCATATAGCAGGCAGCTTTAGTTGCTCTAAGCTTTTGCCTATTAATCCTACCAGTTGGTTCAACCATTTTGGATCACGGAATTGGGGAAATAGATGCTCCATCGATCCGAAATGAATAATGATCACAGAATCCATTGATTGAATAAACCTCTCTATATCTACTAAACATTCTGGGTTTGTTCGCCACAAGTCTTTTGAAATATCACGAAATATGTCAGGATCTGTCCAAAACCCTCCCAAGATTGTTGTATCCGAAATATCGTCAAGAGGGTCAAAAGCGTAAATCATTGTGGTAGGGATTGGCAAGCATACTTCGACTGAGCCACTGTCTGTAATGTCCACAAAAGGCATTGTTGTGAGCCCAAGATACTCTCGAAAATCGCCTTGATCTTCTAGAAACAAACGCCACATCCAGTGTACTACGTGTCTCCAATCCACTGTCTCTTTATTTGGATGTGACAAAGCATCAGTGAGTTCAGGTAAAGAATCACATAGCTCGTTCTTGAACTCGGGTGGCATTGGGAAGCAATCAAGTGGGAAGAAAGATACTCCAATGCTTGGCACTTGCAAACGCTCAGAGATCGACCAACCTTCAATAGTGAATGTTGAGAATATTATGAGCGTAGGTTTCAATGAAAAGCATGCATCCCAAATTGCATTGCGCTCCTTTTCCCTTGCAATATCTTTTTCAGTCTCGTCAATAATGTAAGTAGACGACGGGAGTGGATACGTGTTAATCTGAAATTGGCTCAGTACGGACAAAAAATTCTTTAAAAGATCCTTAAAACACACAATCGTGATGCGATCATCAGGCCATTTTTTTCTACGATCTTGGGTGTCAATTCGATTCTGCTTAGTGATGTAACTTGCCTGTGATGAGCAGCTAAAACAACAAATGGTTGCAAGTCACCGCGGGATCCTTAACATGAATGTCAGACAGAGTGCTATTTTGTTTTTGTTTGCTTAACGATGTACCAAGGGACAAGAAACAGATGTGAGCCATTGTGTATATATAAAAATACTTATAACAAAGAAAGACAGGAAGAATTTTGTACAAAATTTGTACCTGATATGAAGTATTATAAACCCGAAGAGTCTATAGACTATTGTACCTATCTCTTTATTTCTTAATCTTTTTATGTGGTAATTAGAGCATATACTGATAAACCTGAATTGATGGGTAAAGCTCATTGTGTAATTGATCTACTAAATAAGTCAATGTTTTGAGATAACTTATTGAATCCCAAACATTCGATTGATATTCTTCCAGTCAAACAACCTCTTAATATTGACACATCGTAGGTCAGCTATGTAGTGTAAATGTCCAACTTAGTAACCAAAAAAAAAATAAGGGTAAAAAAACAATTTTATTAAAGAACAAACGAGAAGAGCTATTTTAATACTTTGTTATTTCCATAGCTACATCACCACTTCTAAGCTAACTGTGATGAGCGATACAAGAAACGCCAGTGGATAAAATCTACCTTGTCAAGAGGAACAATACATATTTTCCATCTTTAGACAGACTGGTTTAATAATGAATTTTAAGCTTTTTTTTTAAAAAAAAAAGAAACTGCCAAATACATACACTCTTAATTATGATGAGTGCCTTGAAGGCCTATGATATTGCCGTTGTTATAGGTAAATATATTTTTTGTGCTTTATTTTTTTAGCACTCATGTAGTAATATATATATTTACAATATTAGATTTTGGAACTACTACATCTGGTTTTAAGACATTAAGTCTCGATGATCTTGAGCCTTTATATCTTGATACTTTTTGGCTACACGATATAAGAGATTTAGATGATATTTTATCAAGCGAAAAAAGAAAGAAAGTAAGATGACTATTATTTAAGCTTTGTATTTTTTTGTAAATCTCACTCTTTTATTTAGTATAGACATAATACTATATATATATAAACAATTAATAGTTTTTATCCGAAAACAAAAATTTAAATGTAATTTGAGCATTCTGATAATCTATTCTTTTTTTTCTCTTGAATATTCTATGCGTGTATAAATATATTACTATAGCTGGGAATATGAAGAAATGCTATCAACAATATTTTACAATTCCTCAAGGGACTATGATCAAGGAAGATGGACAGAATTTTAGTTAGCAAGAGACCCCAACTCCGGGTATTATATGCTCAGAATTAAACTATGGCTAGACAAGACTGTCAAGATCTTCACAAATTGGCGTACAATATGACACTGGCAAAAAGTAAAAGCCAAATAAAAGAAAGAAAAAATGCTATCAAAAAGTAACTGAATGAGTATGTGTATTAGCTAATCCAACTAAATAAAGTTTTGTGTATGTATTTTTTCTTTAGTCATATCTTGCTACCTTAAAATAATGCGTAAAGCTATTCATAAATTAATACCTGAATTATACACCACATGTACCAAACATGCTAAGTACAGATATTGTATGTCTGTTCCAACTATATGGTCCAAAGAATCGAAGAATATTATGAGAGAAGCTGCTATCATGACTGGTTCTATTACAAGATACAATAAGCCAGAAAAATTATCGATTGTTGATGAAGCTGTGGCACCATTTCTGTATTCCGAGCGTATGTAGCCTGAAATCAAACTGGTAAATGATAGCCTTTACATGATATGCGATACTGGTAGTAAAACCGTAGAACTTGCGACATTAGAAAGAGACGATTTATCAGAAGAAGAAAAAGCTTAAAAGAAGTTATCATGGCAACTGGTAGCTCGTGTTGGGCAGCTTTTTCGGACTCTTGGTTTATAGATTTATATAATAAACGAAATCAGAAGGGCATGTTCAGCTTGAATTATGCCGCAGGTGTTTTTCCATTTAGTCTAAAGGTAAATAATAACAATAGTAGACGGAATAAAAAGGTTTTTACTTGATCCTAAGCTGTGATCAGATAATATTAATATATTACTTTTATCTTTAATTTTTATATACATATAGGCATGGTTTGATGGTACCAAACCAAATGAATATTATATGTTTGGATTTGATAATATATATAATATAACTGCTACTAGAGTCATAACAGCAACTGAAGTTCGCACAAAAGTGTTCGATTAAATAGTAAATCAAGTATTAGAACTTATTGAGAAACAGTTTGCACAACTTGGGGATAAAGTCCTGGATGTTATGTTCATTACTGGAGGATTCGGACAGTTGCCGTACCTTCAGAAGCAAATTAAGTAAACTTTTGGGAGTCTAGTCAAGAAGTTCAAGGTTATTGAAAGCGAGAATATGGCTGTAATGAAAAAAGTTGCTTTTTGTTTGATTTGTTTTTTTTTACTTGTAAAACAAGGGTGTTGAAGCAAGGAATTTGAGCATCTTTATTCACTATCAAATTTCAGACTTTAGCCTTGCCAAATAACTTGTTATATGCTTTTGATACTAAACTTTGTGAAGTAAGGAATAGAATATTTAAAGTGTGAAAATAAATAAAAGGATGTTGTCTGCTATAAAGTAAAAGGTACACTCTAGAAAATAAAACATGATTCAGTGTATGTACATCTTTTACCATATGTCCTAAAATACCTGGTGCTGGATATTAAGATAAGTGATACTTTTTAGGGTTTCCCTTTTGAATTTGCACTATAGATAATTTGGCATAATCATCCGGAAATTCCATTTATACAAATGTCCATATAGTACACATCACAATGTCAGCCATTATATATATATACAAGCCTGTATTCAATATAAAGAAAGTACAATGATGTAGTTAATACTAGTGAAAAAGTACTATTTTGTAAAACGATTCTTTTAATTAATATCTTATAAAATCAACCCAAATATAATAGCAAATACAGTCATTATATATTGATTGGTTCACTTGCAATAATGCAATTGAAAGTACCTTTTAACTCTCTTTATTTTTTATTTTATTTCTCTAAATATTCGGGTAGTAGGACTGTTTTAAAAGGAGTTATTAAATAAATCAATTATTTGGATTCCACACTGAAAGTACAAAAGGTTACATAATTTAATAAATATATATATATGTTTTTTAAAAGCTTATATTTCTAGCAAGAAGAAGTTGTGTGTTAAATAGATATTAGTCTTTACATATAGACTTTTTAATATCTCTCACTCATAAATAAACAAATCCTTTGAGAGGCTTATATATATCACATGCTGATAAAAGAATATGGGCGCATTTTTTGTTCAGAACCCGATGTTTATTTTATGCGCCGTGACTTTTACTTTTACGCCCAGATGGCTTTGAAGAAAAAAAATTTTCTTTTAAAACGAGGGAGTGAATGGGATTTTTTAATTTTCTTCTTTACTCGCGGTTTGTATCTTCTCCATTTTAATTGATACAGTAAAATCAGATATTATCATTCTATCTTGTACAAAGATGCAAGTCAATAATAAGCTGTGGTCCCGGTAATTATGCTTAATTATCGATGCGGTATAGAGCTTGTCAGTCTATGCCTCGCGTATTTCGTAGGGATCTGAGGGTTTTCTGCCATGCGTGTTCGATGTTAGATTGTAGTCATCTCAAGTCTTCTGCGCATGACGTGGCATTTGTAAGTGGCCTTAATTTCTCAACCTCGGTTGGGGAGGAGGTCCTGTTGCATAATCTGATTGTAATGTCGATGGCAGATGCTGCTTTTTTTCTCTTATACAAAACGTGGGAAACTCTGAGGGTTTTCTGACTTAAACGCTTGGTGGGACGTAGTGGCGAACACACCTTACACTTTTGTGTGCTAGCCAGTGGCTCTATCTGCCCAGCGGCTTATTAAGGTGATAATAATCTCCAACCGGGTCTCTCTCGTTTTTGCGAGAGAATCTTGAGCTGACCATACCTCAAGATAAGCAATATTTTTATTTATAGCAGGTATGTAATAAATAAATAAAAACATTCATTGACAATATACTAATCTTAACTTTTTTGAATATTTAGATAAAGTAAAGCCAAGGTACCACCTTGAACCCGCTCAGCAAAGCTCTAGGCTTGAGTGTTCACCGACTTTAATTGTTTTTTTTTTTTTTTTTTTTAATTTTTTTTATCAATATATAAAAGACCTTAATAAAATCAAAGTTACATATACTTTATTTAAACAAATGAAGTGAAATAGTATATAATATTATTATACGCGTTTTTGAAATCTATCTATTAAGGTCAACTCTAGTTTTGAATTACTCTGTCAAAAGATTAAAGACTCACAATCTAAATCGTTTTGACACCCGCAAAAAATAAAAGCATGAGCATTGTTTTCTTCCTCATTTTAATAATTTAATCCAACATGCAAGACACATCATCAGAAAACACACATGTTCCTTTTGAAAAATAGGATTCCTACTAAGACGAATGCATTGTATACATGCATTAAGCAGATGTCAAAGTAATTCAGATTTCATGGGCTGTTGGCATGAGCCTGCCTAATGTCAAGTACATCATTAAGAGAATAGTTAAAATAAAATCTTCAGACCTAAGAAAGCGGCTTGTAGGACTTAGAAAGATTAGTGAGAAGACAGTAATATAATTTGTGCAAGTGGTTCGAAAGGACCCAATTTGCCGCATACTCTAGGCGAAGAGCCTCTTTAAAGAAAATAGAAATATTCATCTGTAGAGAGACAATTATCAGATATCTCGTCTGTTTAGGCTTTGGCTCACATATTCCAGATCATAAGCCAACCTTGCCAAAGAGTCAATGAAGGGGTGTAATTAAGCTCAATTCATCACAATTCATAATCAAATGTAACGATAAAGGGGCCAAAGTTATCAGAAGAGTTGACAATGAAGTATTCGGGATTGTTTAGGAGTTAATATCTCAATATTGGTAAAAGTAAATACTATAAAGTGTTATTTATTTAAGACATAAAATAATATTGTTTTTATCTGTTACTGTTAAAATTCTTGTTGTGTAATGGTTGATTTACAATGTATGAGTGTGTAGTGTACGTGTGCCAGGTGTATAACAGTTCCGGAGATTGTTAGCTTACCAGGTTCATTAGCAAGAAGGAACCAATGTTTAGTTGTGGAGTCTGTTCTTCACTCAATTGTGGTGTGTATACCACAACTCTAAAAACGACTTTTAAACAGAAAATCCGCTATACATATAAATTGACAGCAAAGCTCTTTTGTATGCATAATAAAGCTGGTAGGGCATGTTACGATCCACAATTTAAAAGTTGTTTGGTACTAATTACTCAAATATTGATCAAAATGTCAATTTATTTCACTCTAAAAATGACTTTTAAACAGAAAATCCGCTATACACATAAATTGACTAAGCAAAGTCTTTTTGTATGCATAAGTAGCCTGGTGAGACATGGTAAGATCCACAGTGTTAAAGTTGTTTGGTATTAATTGCTCTAATATTGATCAAAATATCAATTTACTTCGCTCGGAATGACTTTTGTGGTATACACACACCACAATTGAGTGAAGAACAGACTTCACAGCCAAACATTGGTTCCTTATTGCTAATAAACCTGGCAAGTTAACAATCTCCAGAACTGTTATACACCTGGCACACGTACACTACACACTCATACATTGTAAATCAACCATTACGCAACAGGAATTTTTATTACGAGGATTTTAATAGTAGCAGATATAAACAATATTATTTTGTCTCTTTAATAAATAAAACTCTCACAGTATCTAATTTTTTTATTATTGAGATACTAACCCAATAACAATCCCGAGTACCTCACCAAGAACATACGCCAGGTTTATTAGCAAGAAGGAGCCAATATTTGGTTTCGGTATGTATATAATGCCAAATAAACTTAACACTGTGGATCTTACCATGTCTCACCAGGCTACTTATGCATACAAAAAGACTTTGCTTAGTCGATTTATGTATATTGCGGATTTTCTGTTTAAAAATCATTTTTAGAGTGAAATAAATTGACATTTCGATCAATATTAGAGCAATTAATACCAAATAACTTCTATACTGTGGATCTCACTGTACCGCACCAGGTTATTTATACATACAACAGACAGTTGCTTAGTCGATGTATATGTATGGCGGATTTTCGGTATTTAATTTGTCGTTTTGCTCGAAATTCGTTTTTTTCATAAAACACAACCAGCGCACAGGGCACTCGCTATTTAAATATTTTTATTTTTTTCAAAGTGGAGATTAAGTATAGAAAGCCAGATAAAGATGTGTCTTCCCTAGCCAATACAGTGATTTTTTTCAGAATCTTTTGCGAGTAAATGTGTGTTTAAACATATTCTTTGTTGCTTTTTGTAACTGTTTAATAGAGTCGGTGCAGAAACCCACAAGTGTCTTATAAAATGACATATCCTGATTGGCCTAATTTATAATGTCTAGTATATATGTTCGTCGTACACATCTTTTTTTCTCTTTATCGCACTCCTCTCAAAATATTTTTAAACGGAATGCTTCTTTTGTAAGATCGGTAGTACTTTGGTCACAGAAAAGTGAATATGGAATGCGGGGAGACTGGAGGACTTCTTTACCACTTTTTTTTTCAACACTTCTTTAATACCTTTTCTTCATACAAGGCAAAAAGCCATCTTGTAAAGCTTCTATGGGGCTCCATCTTATCACTATCACATGAAAATAGATGTGACTGTCCATCTCATCTAGAAAAAAAGAAAAAAAAACTGGCCAAAAAACTATAAAAGAAGGGCCAATCCGTCCAAATTTTCAGATTTTTTTCTTCACATAAAGGGCTAAGCGGGAAAGAGGGGCGCTAAGATTGCGTCTACTCGCCTAATACTGCACTTCTGACCCATTAAGACTGCAAAGTTTTTCTGGCAGATAAATAAGCGCGAGTAGCGCCGGCACGACTGTGGCATTGGCAGTTCATCGCATTCTTCGCAGGTGGAGGTGTGGTGGATAAAGGCTGATACGTGGATCAGGCCATAAATTGGACTATCTTTTTAGTCCACCCATTTATAAAATAAATGAAAATTAATCCTTTCAATTAACGAATGGTGAAAATCAATTCACTAATTAATAGAATCATTATTATTATTTTTCCTTTTGATCATTAAATAATAATTATTCCTTTCATTAATGATTAGTGACTTTTGTTTATTTATTTTTCATGAAATTATTATTCATATTATTATTATTATTCATATGAATATTAATGCTGCTAATCCTTCATTACATTTCAATACAAAAAAATTACCATTCACTTCATTGTTCATTCTCTTTTGCATGTCAGTGACACCAACCAAGTAAGAGGCGCTTTATTTTTATTTGAATTTATGCGACACCAAGATGCACAGGCCACATCATCATACTATCTTTTCATTACAATCCAAATTACATTTGGTACTATTCAATGAACATTAACCTGCAGAGATTACCATCAAGAGACAAATAGGTTTGACACAGCTTAAATAACAGATTCTTAATGCAGTCAAATTACGCACTCACATAAATATGTTGTATAATGTATTTATCTATAGACTAATTACACGGATTATAATTAACAAAAGTAATAAATCACTTTTGACACTGACAAATGATAAACTCTCATCCCATTCAAACACACACATACACACACATTTAAGTTTATTTCTGCCTTTGTTTGTGAGCTGATTAATTAAAAAGTTTACCTGATAAACACGGTAAAGTCTAACTAACAGTCTGCCAAGTTTGGAGAAGATTCACTGTATTATACTAATCACAAACACACAATGTACTTGTGCTTGTTTTTTTTTTTAAAAAATAAGCAGCTTCTTTAAAAAGGGATTTTTGTTAACATTAGTAGCTAATTGTAAAATAATGTGCAAACAATGTGTCCCATTTCATTAATTCATTTAATGATGTTTGAAAACAAAGCAGAAAACAAAACAAAAATGAGTCTTTTCACAACAAAACGAGATAAAAATGATGATTATGAAAGGTCGTGTCATTGCCTTTGTAAAACAGCCAGGATACAGTTTGTTTCTTTTTTGTGCTTATACGTGGGTCTGTGTGTGTGTGTGCGTGCCTTTATTTCATTTCTTCTTTAAGAAGAGTAAGCTGTAGTATTCTGGTTACTTTATGTTGGCAGAACATATAGTGTAGAGATGTTCTTTTAAATTTGTAGGCTGTGTATAAGCGCCAATTTGAAACATATTTCTCGAAGCCGGACAGGCGTAAATAGCAACGGTCGAGCCACATACACAATGAGACATTTTCAAAATTAACTTAAAGGTGATAGCTATCCCACATGATAGAAGCTATTCAAACAGAGTTGAATCTGCTCTATAGTCGCTGGAAAGACAGTACCTCGTTATTAGTCTAATAACTACATAAAGGTTTTATCAAAGTGGTTACCAGGGCGACTTTTTCTTTATACAAATGCTACTTTCGTTTTAACCCACGTAGCCACTCTTTTCGCCGTCAAGGTTCCAACAGGTTGTCAATGAAAATACAGTTCAGAGATTCACGACTACCATAAAATCTTCAATTAATGATATGGTTAAGTTATTTCCTCCGTGAAGAGCATCTTAAAGTACTTGGGGTTGTTTATAGGTTAGTGTCCCAATATTAAGGAAAGTCGATGCGTTATGCACACCACAATTGAGTGAAGTACAAGCTTTATAACCAAGCACTGGTTCCTTCTTGCTAACGAACCTGGTAAGCTAACAATCTCCGGAACTGTTACACACCTGGCACATGTACACTACACACTCATACAGTGTAAACCAACCATTACACAACAAGGATTTTAACAGTAACAGATAAAAACAATATTATCTTATGTCTTAAATAAATAACACTTTATAGTATTTACTTTTACCAATATTGAGATATTAACTCCTAAACAATCCCAAATACCTCACCAAGAACATACACCTGGTTCATTAGCAAGAAGAAACCAATGTTTGGTTATGGAGTCTGTTCTTCACTCAACTGTGGTGTGTATACTACACAATTATATGTAAGAATTAAGCTAATACTGCATGCGTGGATGTATGTATAGACAACCTAATACAAAATGCTTATTTTGCTTGACAGCATTGTATGTATATGATGACGATGTCACAATACCAGAGTTTGCTGCTCCCGAAGAGATTGATCTAGTTGCTATCCTGAATACCAAATTTAAGTTTTATAATAGAGACAATGATAATGGAACTGTCTTTTGGTCTGGACAAGATTGAAATCAAAGTAAAGATTTCAGGCAGAATCTTTTTGAATATATCACTTGTGTGGGATATCAGTGGAGAAAAAAAATACTCGACTCTATAAGCGAAGCAAACCCTCCATTTTCAGTCAGGATAAAAAAAAAAGATGTTTTTGATGGAATAAATATTAAGGGTTCTTCCTTGACCTCATGCTAATGTATATGTCGATTATGTATTTGAACCAAGAAACATATTGAAACAAGTTCCGAGTAAATTAATATATACTCCTGTAATAAACTAGGGTACTATGGTCCTGCCACTCTACTGCTAATATTTATGCGTGTGTTTGTTTGTTTCTTCTTCTATTACTATTGTCATTTGAAACAAATATATGAGCATTCTTTTCCAAAAATCTATTCTCTAGTTTGTTACTCTACTCAAGACAGTTATCAATAATACTGCAAGATGTTAAATTATTTCTTGCTTGTAAAACAAGGGTATTGAATCAATGAAGTTGAGCATCTTTATTTACTCTTAAACTTCATATTTGAGATTTGTAAAACAATTTGCTATATGATTTTGAGACTAAACTTTGTAAAGTAAGGGATAGAATATTTTTAAAGTGTAAAAACTAAATAAATAATATATATATATTTGGAATACAAAAGTAGCATGAAAATCTTGGTATTAAACTTGTTTCATGTTTGATTGGTATGCATATATTTATTTACATGATGGAGTATAATTGACCTCAAGTATGCTTACTGAATATATTGATTTTGCTATTTTTCTTTTCTTTATCTTATACTTCTTTAACATTCCAAAATAATATATATATAATAATAATAATACTAATTAAATGTTACAGTTATTGACATAAAAGTATTATAGTTTTAGAAAACAGAACATTTCTTTTGTGCGCGTCTATAGAACAGTAAATATTTGGAGTACAACTTTAATGTCTGGTCTTGTGTTCTCTACCATGTCTTACAGTATCGATTTTCTTTTGGAGATTTGTTTTCTTCAAAATACTCACGATTATCCTAACACAGACTAAAGAAGAAGAAGAAGAAGAAACCAAGGAATTTGTGTCCAGATTATTTTTATTTTTATTTTTTATATAAAAGGCTTTGTTGAATGAATAGTCTAGATCTATAGCAAATAGAAAGACAAAAAGGTTTAGTGTAATGATAGTTATGGTAAGAATAAAATCATACAGACTATAACAAGATCTTACCCAAATTTGATATTGTTATATTTGAAACAAGTCAACAAAGAAATTTTGAAACGACAATGTGAAATATACATTATAATATTTGATTTTTGTTCGTTTAAGCTTTCTTCCAAGAATACTATTGTTATTGTTATGATTCATTTCTTTGGTTAGTTTAATATCAAAAATAAAACTAATCGATAAAATAAAATATGATAAAAGGTTAGAATAACAAATTGATTAATCTTGGTGATGATTGATGTTGCTATAATAAATAATGCAAATATCACAAGAAGAAGAAAAGGGATATTTTTCTCTCTTTTGGATCAAATAGAAAGAGTCAATTGACAAACCACCTCCTTCTTCCCTCCTCCTTTTGTCCTATTTATCTGCATACATAAATAACATGTGTGCATATGTGTGTGTATGTATGTATTGAATATCAAAATCAAGGGAAATTTGTCCGATTTGTTGGTAAATCCAAATCCAAATCCAAATCCAAATAGATTGTAGAATATCATACTCTCCACAATGGTTTGCCACATATGGGTCTTTAAAGTATTGTAAAGTGTAATTTATTTATATTATTATAAAATATAAAAGTACAGATAAGAAACCCTTTAAAAAAAGAGAGAGAGAAAAATATAGCTTTTTTTTGTATTCACAACCTAATCAATAAAATAAAGAAGAAAAGAAAGTCTACATGGAATGAAACAGTTGTGGATAAAATGCTAAGCAACAAAAAAAAGAGGAGGAGAATCTAATAATAAAGAGTAAGAGCAATAGAAAAAGAAAGGATTATAAAAGTTAAAGAAAATATAAAGTAGTAGAAGAAGAAGAGTATTATTCGTACAATAATGTTAAGAAAAAAGAAGGGGATGAAAAGGGACAGCTAGAGAGAGAGAGAGAGAGAGAGGTTTGGTTGTTTTTGTGTCTTTTTTTTTTGGATTTTTTTGAGGGGTGTTCAACATATAAGAGTGGTATGTGGGATAAATTATATAAGAATTACATTTTTTTTTGGTTTGGTTTTTTTTCTATGAAGAATTTTCATCCTTCTTGATTGCTTGCTCGACTGTCCTGACAGCTTCTCCTGCCTTTTGTTTCCACTCTGTATCTGTCTTGTTGATCACAACCTGAGGGATGGAATCTCGCTTGTCTTCAATGATAACATGCGAATCTTCTTCCCAGATTTCAATGCGTGGATGTATGGATTTGCTGTGATGCCCCTCTTCATGTGGTTCAGGAACGTTGTGTATTTGATGATCTGCACTACCACTGCCACTGCCACTTCCCATTCCAGTTCCAGTTCCAGTTCCGGTTTCGGTAGTTAGTGTAGTCTTGGCAGGAGTAGTAGGTGTGGTATCAGGGGGTGTAAAGGCGTTCTTGAGAGCATTTGTGGATTGGGCAGAGTTATCACCACTATCCTTATTTTGTCTTCGGAAAAGATTGCGTAACCCACCACCACCACCACCACCACCACCACCGCCATTACCATTACTAGTAAGGTGTTCATCAGTAATGTCTTGTTCATCCTTTTCCTTTGCAAACTTGTTGCGCCAACTCTTCATACTCGAAACACTAGCCTCGTTCTTTTCAAGGTTAGAGTTGGATTGATTTCCAGCCCGTGGTTTGACAGGCTCAAGAAATCGGATGCTCTGTTCAAGCCCAGTTCCTGTGTTACTACTGCGTACGTCCGGGGATGGTACAGAGATATGATTGTTGTTCGCAGGTGTTTGTACAGACGACTGCACTCCAAAGGGTTCCTTTCTCTCCAGGTCTTCGTCCTCTTCGCCCGGAAGGAAATCCTCGTCTCTGAAATCATTGTCCCAGCGATCGTCATTCATGTCAACTGCATACGAGTCATTGTTCTTGGTGTTTTCCTGGGCTGGGTTGATTGTTGCGTCGGGACTTGCGTCCATTTCCTTGTGCCGCTCGTGCTGGATGGTGTTGATCAGAGTGTTTCGCTGAGTCTGGCTCATCGACAGATCCATGTCGCGACTGTGTCGACTGCGGCCATCAGTGTCGTTGCGGCGCAGACTCAGGGTGCGACCGAACTGGAGTTTTGGCAGACGAAGGACTTGGTTACTTCCAGTGCTGGTCACAGACAGGGTTCGTGTTCGGATACGTTTGCCGAGCTTGAAGAGTGGGATGGTCGTACCGTGTACAAGGGTCGACGACAGAACAATGAAAAGCACGACGGGACTGATGACCTCTATAGATATCGGGGCTTCTTTGCCTTGGTAGATGTGCTCCATTTCTTCCTTTGCGATTGTCGACAAGAAGACGGCGCCGACACCCATGGGGCCGAACCAGCCGCTGAAGATCGCCTCTCGGTAGGTTTTCATGGCAGGCATGACTGGCTTGAGCAGAAGCACGATTGGTAAGCGGCGGAAGAGCAGAATCAGGATAGCGATGACAACCAGTCGCCATGGGGTCAGACCCAGCTCAGCATTGCCGAAATCAGACCATGGCTGGAATTAAACACAATAAATAATAATAATAATAATAATAATTAAAAATAAAAAAGTAAAGTAAGTAAGGTTAATTTATTTAGTTATATGACTGTCTAATGAGATTTGATCAAATCAATTATATATATATAAGGAATGAATGATTGATTAACTTACGATGATTGCTCCAATGTAAACAAATACAGCCAAGTTAAGCATCATATCAATGACTTCTTGGAAATGAGCTTCTTCGGTTTCTTGTCTGAACCAATCATCCCAAGAGAATGCATTTCCAGCCACAAAACAAGCCAAGAGATCATCACTCCCAGAGAAGCCTGTCATGCTCATCAAAAAGAGCTACTGTGCATTAGATAACCCTCGAATATTATTTTTATTTTATTTTTGAAAAAAGATATTTGACTTACTGCAAGAGCAATTGCGAAACATAAGAAAGATGGTTTATCAATAAGGTGGCTATTGAACAAAAAACAAAAAACAAAAAAATAAAGTGTTATGAGTACATGTGTGAAATATAGAGCGGGGAGATAGGTGGGAAGAGTATGATGTTACACTGGCTTCTGGACTCTTTTGCTTTAGATATCTATTTTTGGGAGGGGGTTTGTTGCAAAAAAAAAAAAGGGATTCTTACCGACTTTCTGACCATTGCAGAATCTTCCGTGCCACCCAACCGATGACTATACCAATTATGCAAGATAAGATGATTTGGTAAAGACAGGTGAGGTAAATCCATTTTCCAATCGCTTGTCCAACATGCTGTTCATCGTCAAGTAAAAAGATGGCCAAGAAGAGAAAAGGGAATCCCATTCCATCATTTGCACCACTTTAATTTATTTTATTTTATTATTTTATTATTTTATTATGATGATTATGATTATAAGGAACATAATTAATATGGAAATCATGAAGATCCCCGTAAAAATCGAACCATTTAATTATCCTTATTATTTTTTAAAGATATAAACAAAACAAGAATAATAGTGTGTGTATTTACCTTTCTGCAGAAAGAACATTTCTGATATGTGCAGGAACGTGCTTCTCTGCAAATCTACCTTTGACCACTGAATTTGCAAGGATCTTTTTTTTTTGTATATAAAAAAATAAAATAAGAAAGGTACCTTTTTTTTTTATTTAATAATAAAACAAAAGAAACTTACAGGATCTGTAGGGCACACACATGCAGCAATAACTAATGCTTCCAACTATAACAAATCAGAAAGAAATATAAGATAATCATGTAAAATAGGCGCATTGGATTTGTTATCAATAAATTTGATAATGTCAAAAAAAAAAACTTACATAATTGATTGGAGGTATAAATCCCCAGATGAATAGACCGCTAACTAACCACATAAAGATCATGACCGGGATTAGGAACATGAACATCGTCAGCCATTCCTTTTTCATGTAATGCCTTTATAAAATAAAAACAAAAGGTGTCAGAAGGAGAGATACATATGGTTCAAAAAGAATCGTTACACTATGTGGAACATACTTGGGCAAGTCAATGCCAACTGCCATAACCTTTTAAGAAATTAGATAGATAAAGATGTATAATTGGGCAATATTAATATTTATTTAATTACAAATAATGGTAATAATTTTCGTAGCTTACCTGAATGGCTAGAATACAGCGAGTAAGTTGTTTTGTGATTTCATCAGTATCGTTCCAGCTGTAAGGATTAAATCCATTGGAGACCAGTGGACCGGCAATGATTCCGACAATAAGAGCGACAACTATTGATCAAATAAAATAAAATAAAATAAAATATTTTTTTTTTTTAGTTAATGTTGAAATGAGATGACTAGAAGAAATGACCAAAGAAAATAAAATAAAGAGAGAAACACTTTGTGGGTTCCAGACCAACAATTATAATATTGTTTTCTTACATGCTTCAGAAATGAACATCTTTTCTTTGACAAACATGGATATATAGCCAAAGAAGACGATGAATCCACTAAGGATAGCAACGCCTATAGTAAAAGGCGATATCTCGCCTGGAATGAGATCAACACTCATAAGGCAATTATTAAGAAAATAAAGAAAATAAAGAAAATAAAGAAGTAAAAGAAGTAAAAGAAGTAAAAGAAAGAAAGGAAGTTTTTTTTTTTTTTAAGTAATAGTAGTAGTAGTAACAGTAACAGTAATAGTAGTTAAAATCACAGCAGGTATTTTATTTTCTTACAAAAAAAAAGAAAAAAAAAAGTTTGTGTCTCAGAAATTCTGGGTTTAAATAAAAGCGGTAACACAAGACAGTCCATTACGTCGGTGTTGATGTCCCACCCTCGAGATAAAGAACAAGAAGAAAAAGTAAAAATCTAGGCTATTTTTGGTGATAATAGACATGTGTGCTTTATAGTTTTTGTCTATTTTACTTTTATAGATTTATAAACAAAAAGATGCATTTTTATATATATATTTCGCCTTGAATCCATTACATTTTTTGTCGTTGTTGTTGTTGTTGTGTCTTTTCTGTGTGCCTGTGCCTGTGCCTGTGCCTGTGCCTGTGCCTGTGCCTGTGCCTGTGCCTGTGCCTGTTGTACCTGTGCCTGTGTTTAGGCTGTACTTGTTAAACTATATACTTTAGCTTACCTTACCTATCTACTAATTATTTTAGCTACAATGTGTATACTTATGTATTCGTATTTGTGTGCGTGTGTAAATGTTTTGTAGAAAATACAATTCTACAAATTATCATTCAAAATAAAATATATATATATATAATTTTTTTTTATGATTTACTGTCTAATTACCCAATACAATAATACCATGATTTTATTTTTGAGGTACCTGAACCAACCACGTTTGAATATTGAAAAGATTAAAATTTTATATTTATATATATATATTTACTTTATAAAGGCTTCCTTTGTTGCTATCTAAACAAAAGAAAAGAAATCTATCGGTTTATTTATTTAGTGTGATTCTTTGGATTTCTTCTTTCACTTCCGTATCACAATCAGTTTAGCAGTATGCTATTTATTTATTTATTTATATATATAAAAAATCTTTCTACGGAGAATCCACATATTACTTTTATTGGAAAAAATTCCGCTTAAACGGACAGTAAGCAAGTCCAGAAAGACAAGAAGTCCAAGAAGAACACTAGCTTTTCTTATTTCTACTACTACTACTATATTAGATATAAAATAAACCATACATAATCATAAAGAAAAAATCAAAAAGAATGAATATCAAAAAAAAATTACATATATGGAAGAAGGGAGAGAAAGATCAATTGAAGATGTAACCAATTATTTACTTGAATCAAACATGGCCTTGTTTGCTTTCCTTCTTGGGTACCGAAGCGAGATTCGGCTGTCATGGTAACACAAGATTTTTTTTCATGTTTCGATGCACCCATCTAATTATATAAGATAAAAATAAAAATAAAAAAAACAAGAGCCATCATTGTTATTTTTTTTATCTTTCTTTCTATCTTTCTTTATTTCTTTAGCTAGCAATTTGATTATCTCTATTATTCTTATTGCTTCGTTAAAATAACGCATTTAATTCAATACCTCATCAAATATGTCTATAACTTTGACATTCTTCCTATCTTCTTCTTGTTGCTACTGATAGCAATAAGAAAGAATCGCTTTAGTACAAATCAATTTCAGCAAATTGAATTTAGAACAATATTTTTGTTTCAATTGTTTCAATTGTACTTGTACGTACATAAAGAACAGAACATGACATGACATGCCATGACGTGCCAAGACACAACACGGCACGGTACGGCACTACACGACACGACACGACAAGAAGTGCCAAGACAAGATCAAGATCAAGATATCCGAATTACTGGATTTTATTATGTTGACTATTATTCTTATTATTATTTTGAAAAAAAATTCAATTGACTTTCTTTTATATATATATATATATATATGTTAATAATTATCATTCATTGCAATTCAATTCAACTTTTTCTTGTTTGTTAAAGATGTATATATATAGAGAAAATGTATTTATATTTGAATCGATTTTTGAAACATAGTATATTTTATATATTTGTATTTATAATACAAAATTATACCAAGCTACACTATATATTATATTAATATATTTCAGATGATTTCATAGTTTTATACAGTACAGTATAATAATAATAATAATAATTATCATCATCATGATAATTTATTCAGCTTTTTTGTATTTAATCTATATTTATATATATATTAAATATATATATTTTAAAGGAATGAATAAAATAGTAAGATTCTTCTATTTATGAGAGGATTCTTTGGATCATGATTGGTTCAGGACTACACAACCAACGAAAGGATTTAGAGAAAGAGTATTTATATATATATACTACATAAACGCATATTGTATTATAATAATTAATAATAATTTAATAGCAATTAATCACTCAATCACTCATACTCCCCTCACACCACATATTCATACATACATACATATATACATACATATATACATACATACATACATACATACATACATACATATATATTTTATTTTATTTTATTTTATTTTATTTTATTTTTATTCTTCTCCTTCTTTTGCATCTCTTCCTTCTACCTCTCTCTTCTTATTTTTTTTTCTACTTCTTCCCCTTTACACCCTTATTATTCTTATCACTTTCTTTGCAAAATGAGAGAACCTAATCTTTGCTTTCCAGCTCAAAGCAGAGCAGCCATCTGCATCACGACTGCGCTTTACGATAGACGAGCCCTCGACTGCACCGCAACCCTCCCTCTAATCAACTCACTTACCCATCTCGCCTACCTCACCTCAACATCTCCTCGCATCAGAGAAATCCTTGTGCTAGACAATGGTCTTGAGCGACTTATCCGCATCCTGTCTCCCTCTACACAATCCCTCGATCCTCGTTCGCTCTGGAAATGGACATTGGCCTTCCAATGCGTCATCAACGTTGGCGTACGAGGCACCGAACACATTCGAACCAGGGTTGTCGAGGCAGGGATGATTCCGATTGTGATGAACGTGCTCGATAGCTTCTTAAAGGCCCATGAGCTTGTTCGTCAGGACACCGAGCGCATACAAAGAAAGAAACGAATCCTATCTTCCATCAATCCATCCAGTCCCCCTGTTCACAGAATTCCCTTGAGAGATTCACTCTATCCTGACCTTCCCTGTAAGTTTTCCTTGATACTATATTATATACATCTATCATTTCCCTACTACTACTACTACTACTACTATTATTATTATTATTATAAACAATCAAACATGAACAGCAAAAATTCACTAGTCCATAATTAATTGTCTCACCATTTTTGTTTTAAAATAGCACAAACTCCTCTTACAACATCCTCATCATCTCCAACAACCACCACACCAAATCCAACAAATCCAATGAATATGAATACCACTAGAGCACTTGGACCAATCACCCTTTTCTCTGCCCTGTCCCCAATCACTCCTATACCCCAACAGGACACTCACACACGTTACCCGCGCAGTCCCTCCTTTGCCACCCCCAGACGGTCTACTTTCCCGTACGTAAAGATTACCTCAGCCCAGCGTCGCAGTAACCGCACAAGCCGGGAAAACCCTCGGTCACAAGCCCAAAGGGGTGATTCTCGTGTGCAATCCGACGGCAGTAACAACACTAGTGCCAGTAGTAATATCAATAACAACAACAACAATAATAATAATAATAATAGCAGCAGCAATGGTCTCAATGGTGGTAATCCTAATGGAGTCTCGCCTCACGAAGAAGATATCGTGATGGCGCTCCAGCTCCTTGCCTATCTCACCAAATACTCTCACATCCGTGACTCATTTCACACGTGCTTTGACCGCAATGTGTTTTCCCTTGTTGAGAAATTTGCACACCGTACCCACCCAAAGGCTATCCAGTACTGGGCCAGCGTCATCATGCGAAACGCCTGCCGGAAAGATGAAACACAAGGCGGCATACGTCGATGCGCAAACATGAGCTGTGGTAAATGGGAATCCGGACCGCGTGAGTTTGCTAAATGCCGCAGGTGTCGAAAGGCCAAGTATTGCAGTAAAGCATGTCAAAGCATAGCATGGGGCGATGGCCACCGCTGGTGGTGCTCCGAACGACAGGCTACTCGAGAACAATCTCATCTGGATGCAGTTGCCACAGGAAACAACAATAACAACAACAACAATGGGAACGTCAGTGTTAATCCCAATCCTAATACCAATGGTAACGGTGGTGGAAGCAGTAGTACCAATAGCAGCGTTGTTGCTGCTTCTGGTGCAGGTGGTAATGGATCAGGAGATGGTGTTCAGCTTGGACCATCTGCTATCAATACAGCCAATATGGGTGCACAGACATCGACAACTGACTTGAGCACCAATCCTATCAACAATACACAGCTTGGTGGCAATAGTAATAATACTGTTCTTCAAGAACACAGCCACAATCATAGCCATAACCATAGCCACAGCCATAATCACCATACTCTCCATCACCATCACTCCAACGTAATTTCTAGACGTGAGATTGATACCGATGCTGCCACAGAACTCTCCCACCGAGGAATGAGTATTCTTTCTGATGTCGTTGTCGGTGCTCATCCTGAGTCTTCTACCGAAAGCTCAGAGTCTAGAGAGATGCGATTGGATATGAACCTTAATATGGGACTGTAACAAGAACAACAAGAACATTTATCACCACCACCGGCATCATCATCATTATTATTATTATTATTATTATTATTACTATCATCATCATTATCATCACCATCATCTTTACCAACAACAACAACCACAGCAACATCATCACCCTTTATTATTTCCCATTCCTTTCATTTTTTTTTCTCTATTATAAATTCATACATTTATATACAGACACACAATCAATCAAGCAAAGAAAATTACTTTCATCTATATCTACATCTATGCAAATGTACATCCAATATATATATATATATATTATACTATATTTTATGTGTATATTTGCATACCTACAGAATATTACTATTATTTCTTCTTCTTCTTCTTCTTTACCTTATGACTATGATTTCAATTTTCTTTTAACTTTCATTAAAACCAAAAATATATATATAATATTATTATTATTATTATTATTATTATACCAAATATATAACAACAACAACAATAATAAATAATAAATAATAAATATAAAATTCTACATATGTAGCAATTGTCTTGTCTTTTCTTTTCTTTTTTTTTTCCTTATATTTTATAGCATGTCTGGGAATCTATCTATTCTTTGGGTGGAAGGGACTAAAAATATATTATATATAAAATACATGTGAAGTAAAGGAGTAGAATAATCCTTAAAATGCCATTATTATCATTACTATTAAGTATTGATCGTAATTTGTAATTTGTAATTTGTAATTCTAATATTTAAATATGATGTTCGTATGTTCGCATACTAATAAACACCTCTTATAGTTATAGTTATTTAGGCGTTAATAAAGTACAACAAATGCTGTACATGTGCTAAATAGCAATTAGTATATAAATCTTTTTATTTCTTTATAATACAAAATACAAAATACAATACATGTCACGTGTTTAGTAAGTAATCTATCTATCTATCGATCAATCAGTTAACAATTTTTTTTTCTTTTTCTAATTGATATCCAAGAGCAAAATATTACATAATGATAATTTTTGTTTATTTATTAAAAAGATGGTTCAATTATATTATAGAGCTGCGTTGACTTTTCACCAATCACATCCCAACCCGCAACATATTCGTATTCTTTCCCAAAAAGATCAACCTTGACTCTGATCTTGTCCACCCCAAAACATATATTTGCAACCAACACTCCATTCGTAACCTGCTCTCTTGAATCAAGCCGAGCTTTGGTATCAAAAATAGTCACCAAATTGACCTCTTTAGCCCTTGGATACTCTGGAACCGATTCATTGCTACCATCATATGCACACAATGCTACAACATACATATACATTTTAGTATCAAAACAAAAGCAGATAGAGAATGAGACTTACATATGATTGGAAGTACTTCTTTATTCCAAACAACCTTTCTGGTAATCCACTTGTTATCATCCACCGCTTCACCTTTGTAGATACACACATGAAACCTGTCTTTCTCAAGCCAAGAGTTATCCCAAGCCTCGTCAGTAGGCGAGTACAGCTTGATGCCATATGTACGACGCAAGATACGTTGCGTAATCGAACTGGGTTTGATCCCAAACAAAGCTCCTCCTCTCATTGCACTGAGCTGTATACCCTCTGGGATATGGAACCCCTTGATTCGGTCCTTAAAAGTCTCAAAGATCCGGTGTTGCAAATATGGCGAGTTTGCAAATCCTCCGGTAATAAACAGGACATCCAGCTGTCTCTGGTCTTCTAGCTGTCCAAACTGTTTTTCCATCGCCCCAAGGATCTGATCTACTAATGGGTCAAACAACCTGGTGCGCATCTCGTCCGTCGTGAACCCATCATCGTTCTTGATCCATGGATAAGTATGGATATAGTTTTGAGTCTGTCCTGGATGCAGTATATCTGCCAAACTATTTCCATATCCATCAAATTCATCCTATTAGGCACACACAGATGTACACAAGTTAATTATCGTATTATTGCGTTTCAATTTTTCTTTAAAAATATATATGTATATATGTTTATGTAAATTACCTTGAAGATTTGCTCAAATGCTGCCAAACTAAGCTGTATATAATTCTCGGTGTAACTGGGGTAGTTAGAAACCCTTTCTCTCAACATGGCTTCAAACTCAATGTCTAAAAAGCTCGACCCACAGGTAACCCCAGACCCGACCGTGACCTCTTTTATGCCATGTGTTCCAGACGAACCATCCTTTTCAAATGTCGCCAGATCTACTGTCCCACCACCAGCATTACAGATCATGCAAAGACTGCCATCCGGGAACTCCAGTCCAGGATATGTGCGCTCACAATACAGGGCTGATGCCAGCGTCTCATCAACAATCAAAAGCCGGCCGGGTTCGTCCTGGGCCTTGATAAAACCAGCCAGTATCGCGGCCTCTCTCATGATACCCTTGGACTCATCGGACCACATGGTTGGAACAGTCATACAATACCGATATCTTGAAGGATCAGCACAGGCAGGAAATCTTTTGAGGATGTCTTTAAAGATAGGTCTGCGCATCTCTTGCAAATAATCGGCAATAGCTAAGAAACAAATTATTATTATTTTGTTGGTATTAAACACTAATTATACTTGGTTTTATTCTTTTATATATATATAATCTGATTTATACATCAAATTCATTAAATCTTTACTTTTTGCTAGAGTCCATCCTGGTGGTAAAGGTGGAAGATCTTCCTTGATGGCTTTGTCCAACAAGATCTTGACTCTGCTTACATACTGCAATGAATCTTGATCTTGATCTTCTACTTTTACTGTTAGAAGAAATGATGATAGTAACAAAAATCTAATGCTCGGACCAAAAAAAAAAAAAAAGAATGGTACCCTAATTCTTTTGTTTTTTTTTTGCACATTTAATTACCATCATTCTTATAGAAAAACGATCTGATCCAATAGTAGAATGTCTTTGTGAATGATCTATAGGTCATTGCAGACACTGCCTCTTTAGTTTTCCAGTCATTTCCCCAGCTGTATGTACATAATATCAACATAAATTATTAGATATGTATACACCTACACACATTTATAAAATTTGTATGGAATTTGGGTTGTAAACTTACTATTCTTCTAAATAAGGTATCTCATTATTTATTTCTAGTATGTAGTAGCCAGAATAAGTTGTTCCAAAATCTAAGTAGAGATATTATAAGGAGTTATGTTAATATAAAGCTCTTTATTTTCAATTGAAAGAGATCACTAATTTCTTTTTTTTTAAAGAAAAAATTGCTTTTACCTATAGCAACAACGATATCATAATCATTCAAGTTTTTCGACATTATTAATGCTAGTAGTTTGACTTTTTTTAAGGGCAACGGAGAAGAAGAAGGTATAAGTATATATCTATGTCTATAAAAGAATGAAATATCACCCTCTTTATATACCCTTATTTGCTTAGGTTTCTCAACCGTAAACTCCATTTCGATCTCTAAGAAAATTTACATATCACTTCATTAAGGTGGGCTTAGATGACAATCTAAGTTTATTTGATATAACTTCCAAGAGCTTCAAAATAAGCTGTACAAACTTTAAATGCATTATCCTTGAATTACTGTGCTATTATTAAAAAAAATAACCAAAATAAGAAGAAGCAAAAGGTATGTTTCATTTACACAATTATAACACTGGTAACACTGGTAACACTACTAGTACTATGGGAAAAGAGTAATGATTTCCATAGTGATATTGAAGAGAGAGAGAGAGAGAAAAAAAGAAATTATCCTTGGTATTTTTCTTTTTCTTTTTGATGTCATAATCGGAATCATCCTCTGGTTCTCCATAGTGATAGTATTAGTAGCCCTAATAGTAATAAAGGGTATTTTGGAGTATATTACCCAATATAAATTAAAAGTATTAGATCTAATCATATAGTATACAAGAAATTTTAACTATATATATTAAATAAGGATAACAAGAACAATGATAATGGCAATGGCAATGGCAATGGTAATGGTAACTAAGGATATGACTCCTCCTTTTCTTTTTCTCTCTCTTTCAGCTATAAATAATAATAAGTAGCACACAGAATGTAAAATATCGGTTCTGTAAATCTGTGATACCCTAAACTTCTTGGCACTCAAGTAATACGAGCCAAGCAAAAAAAAACCCCTAATCTATCTAATATTGTAATTAAAGGGTCTGATTTCTTGAGATAAATGCCAAGATACAAAAATATATTGCTTAATCAGTACAATTCACTAAATAAAGACAGTTTATACTATTCTTATTTTAAAAACTTTTTTTTTCTTACTACCTTTTCAAAGTAAAAATGTTTAAAAAGCTATGTTCATTTATTTCCCGTGTTGTTTTATTTGCCTTTTATGTAGCAATACATACGTGAATATATATATGTATATGTATATGTGCGAAAAGGTTTAGATGATTTATAATCGATTTTGATACACTTTGATCAAAATAACCCATTATCAGTATCGTCATTATAATCACATATATTATTGTTTCTAATACAATTTGGAACATAATCAATTCGACACTTTGCCTATGCTTTCATAAAAGTGTGTGGGTGGGCATACTTACTGTAGCTTAAGAAAAATCCTATGCTATTCCACCCATCAATCAGTAACTTTTCTGTCTTCCTTTAATTACAATTAAGCCGGTCAAATTCGCTGTAAAGTTGGGTTGGGTGTTTCTTCAGTAACATCCCAAAATCTAACACAGTCAGACATTGTACTTCTACTTATGTGTATACTTCAAATATGACCTTTTGGTTTCAATATCGCTCAGACCAAAGTATATCCTTATGAGCAATATATTAAAATCAATTCATTTTTTTTAAAAGCAAGAATTGAACTCGGGTGCCAAGGTTAGTCATTAGATCAATCTTCTTGGCAGTTGAATCTTCGGGTATTAGCTCATCACCATTGTATACATATAGATATGCCAATAGGTTTGGTTAATTTTTTGTATCCACACATTATTGAACACAAATCATATATAATTGGAAGGCTGTTGTTTTTTTTTTTAAAAAAAAATCCCAAAGCTTTGTGAATTAGTTTATATTTATGGATATATATAGACTTTGTACTGGTATCACTGCCAACCATGCCAGTTGGTAAATAAAAATCTTATGCCATGTGTACGGCGTAGAATACGCCAAGTAACTGCAGCTGGAATTTAGAAAAAATAAAATAAAGGGTACTGCTCCTTTCAACACAACCGTGTGAATAAAGCAAATGGTCTTGAAATGCTTGATCCGTATTCCCAAAAACATATTCGCAATATGGGCCCAAAAATAGGCTAGATGTTCAGAATCCCTTTAGCAATGAATATAATTCTAAAAAGGGAGTTGTCTCCAAATTGTGCATTTGTTTCTTAATCCTACTTCACCTTATACTAGTGTAAATGCACTATTATTTCTTGTGTTCGGGTGACCATAGATATAAGCTTGATTTATAAAATCTCTAGCCAACCTTTCTTCATTTATTTTTCTTTTTAAAAAAAATAGACTTTTATGTTTGTAAATCAATTAAGGCTAACAACATCTGTAACTTAAACTCGAATGTATAAATATATATATGAAAAAAAAAGTATATAGGACTGCTGAACTCCCCTAACAGTAGTAATAAAAATAATAGAATTATATATATATGATCTTATATGATCTTATATGAGGTATTCGGGACTGTTTAGGGGCTAGTATCTCAATATATGAAAAGGTAGATGCTGTAAGAGTGTTATTTATTAAAGAGACAAAATAATATTGTTTATATCTGCTACTATTAAAATCCCTGTAATTCAAATCCCTGTTGTGTAATGGTTGGTTTACACTGTATGAGTGTGTAGTGTACGTGTTCCTGGTGTGAAACAGTTCCGGAGATTGTTAACTTGCCAGGTTCATTAGCAAGAATGAACCAGTGTTTGGTTGTGGGGTCTGTTCTTCACTCAATTGTGGTGTGTATACCACAAAAGTCATTCCGAGCGAAGTAAATTGACATTTTGATCAATATTAGAGCAATTAATACCAAACAACTTTAGCACTGTGGATCTTACCATGTCTCACCAGGCTACTTATGCATACAAAAAGACTTTGCTTAGTCAATTTATATTTATAGCGGATTTTCTGTTTAAAAGTCGTTTTTAGAGCTGTGGTATACACACCACAATTGAGTGAAGAACAGACTCCACAACTAAACATTGGTTCCTTCTTGCTAATGAACCTGGTAAGCTAACAATCTCCGGAACTGTTATACACCTGGCACATGTACACTACACACTCATACAGTGTAAACCAACCATTACACAACAAGAATTTTAACAGTAACAGATAAAAACAATATTATTTTATGTCTTAAATAAATAACACTTTATAGTATTTACTTTTACCAATATTGAGATATTAACTCCTAAAAAATCCCGAATACTTCATTATCAACTCTTCTGATAACTTTGGCCCCTTTATCGTTACATTTGATTATGAATTGTGATGAATTGAGCTTAATTACACCCCTTCATTGACTCTTTGGCAAGGTTGGCTTATGATCTGGAATATGTGAGCCAAAGCCTAAACAGACGAGATATCTGATAATTGTCTCTCTACAGATGAATATTTCTATTTTCTTTAAAGAGGCTCTTCGCCTAGAGTATGCGGCAAATTGGGTTCTTTCGAACCACTTGCACAAATTATATTACTGTCTTCTCACTAATCTTTCTAGGTCCTACAAGCCGCTTTCTTGGGTCTGAAGATTTTATTTTAACTATTCTCTTAATGATGTACTTGACATTAGGCAGGCTCATGCCAACAGCCTATGAAATCTGAATTACTTTGACATCTGCTTAATGCATGTATACAATGCATTCGTCTTAGTAGGAATCCTATTTTTCAAAAGGAACATGTGTGTTTTCTGATGATGTGTCTTGCATGTTGGATTAGATTATTAAAATGAGCAAAAAAACAATGCTCATGTTTTTATTTTTTGCGGGTGTCAAAACGATTTAGATTGTGAGTCTTTAATCTTTTGACAGAGTAATTAAAAACTAGAGTTGACTTTAATAGATAGATTTCAAAAACGCGTATAATAATATTATATACTATTTCACTTCATTTGTTTAAATAAAGTATATGTAACTTTGATTTTATTAAGGTCTTTTATATATTGATAAAAAAAATTAAAAAAAAAAAACAAAAACAATTAAAGTTGGTGAACACTCAAGCCTAGAGCTTTGCTGAGCGGGTTCAAGGTGGTACCTTGGCTTTACTTTATCTAAATATTCAAAAAAGTTAAGATTAGTATATTGTCAATGAATGTTTTTATTTATTTATTACATACCTGCTATAAATAAAAATATTGCTTATCTTGAGGTATGGTCAGCTCAAGATTCTCTCGCAAAAACGAGAGAGACCCGGTTGGAGATTATTATCACCTTAATAAGCCGCTAGGCAGATAGAGCCACTGGCTAGCACACAAAAGTGTAAGGTGTGTTCGCCACTACGTCCCACCAAGCGTTTAAGTCAGAAAACCCTCAGAGTTTCCCACGTTTTGTATAAGAGAAAAAAAGCAGCATCCGCCATCAACATTACAATCAGATTATGCAACAGGACCTCTTCCCAACCGAGGTTGAGAAATTAAGGCCGCTTACAAATGCCACGTCATGCGCAGAAGACTTGAGATGACTACAATCTAACATCGAACACGCATGGCAGAAAACCCTCAGATCCCTACGAAATACGCGAGGCATAGACTGACAAGCTCTATACCGCATCGATAATTAAGCATAGTTACCGGGACCACAGCTTATTATTGACTTGCATCTTTGTACAAGATAGAATGATAATATCTGATTTTACTGTATCAATTAAAATGGAGAAGATACAAACCGCGAGTAAAGAAGAAAATTAAAAAATCCCATTCACTCCCCCGTTTTAAAAGAAAAAATTTTTTTCTTCAAAGCCATCTGGGCGTAAAAGTAAAAGTCACGGCGCATAAAATAAACATCGGGTTCTGAACAAAAAATGCGCCCATATTCTTTTATCAGCATGTGATATATATAAGCCTCTCAAAGGATTTGTTTATTTATGAGTGAGAGATATTAAAAAGTCTATATGTGAAGACTAATATTTACGTAGCATACAACTTCTTGCTAGAAATATACTTTCAAAATACGTATATATATTTATTAAATCATGTAACTTGGAATTTCAATGTGGAATCCAAATAATTGGTTTATTTAACAACTCCATTTAAAACATCTCTACGACTCGAATATTTATGAAAATAAAATAAAAAAGAAATAAAAAGTTAAAATGTACTTTCAATTGCATTATTACAAGTAAACCAATCAATATACAATAACTGTAATTGCTATTACGATTGACTCAATTATATAATGTATTACTTATAAGAATCGTTTTGCAAAATAGTACTTCTTCACTGGTATTTGAGAGGCTTATATATATCACATGCTGATAAAAGAATATGGGCGCATTTTTTGTTCAGAACCCGATGTTTATTTTATGCGCCGTGACTTTTACTTTTACGCCCAGATGGCTTTGAAGAAAAAAAATTTTCTTTTAAAACGAGGGAGTGAATGGGATTTTTTAATTTTCTTCTTTACTCGCGGTTTGTATCTTCTCCATTTTAATTGATACAGTAAAATCAGATATTATCATTCTATCTTGTACAAAGATGCAAGTCAATAATAAGCTGTGGTCCCGGTAACTATGCTTAATTATCGATGCGGTATAGAGCTTGTCAGTCTATGCCTCGCGTATTTCGTAGGGATCTGAGGGTTTTCTGCCATGCGTGTTCGATGTTAGATTGTAGTCATCTCAAGTCTTCTGCGCATGACGTGGCATTTGTAAGCGGCCTTAATTTCTCAACCTCGGTTGGGAAGAGGTCCTGTTGCATAATCTGATTGTAATGTTGATGGCGGATGCTGCTTTTTTTCTCTTATACAAAACGTGGGAAACTCTGAGGGTTTTCTGACTTAAACGCTTGGTGGGACGTAGTGGCGAACACACCTTACACTTTTGTGTGCTAGCCAGTGGCTCTATCTGCCTAGCGGCTTATTAAGGTGATAATAATCTCCAACCGGGTCTCTCTCGTTTTTGCGAGAGAATCTTGAGCTGACCATACCTCAAGATAAGCAATATTTTTATTTATAGCAGGTATGTAATAAATAAATAAAAACATTCATTGACAATATACTAATCTTAACTTTTTTGAATATTTAGATAAAGTAAAGCCAAGGTACCACCTTGAACCCGCTCAGCAAAGCTCTAGGCTTGAGTGTTCACCAACTTTAATTGTTTTTGTTTTTTTTTTTTAATTTTTTTTATCAATATATAAAAGACCTTAATAAAATCAAAGTTACATATACTTTATTTAAACAAATGAAGTGAAATAGTATATAATATTATTATACGCGTTTTTGAAATCTATCTATTAAAGTCAACTCTAGTTTTTAATTACTCTGTCAAAAGATTAAAGACTCACAATCTAAATCGTTTTGACACCCGCAAAAAATAAAAACATGAGCATTGTTTTTTTGCTCATTTTAATAATCTAATCCAACATGCAAGACACATCATCAGAAAACACACATGTTCCTTTTGAAAAATAGGATTCCTACTAAGACGAATGCATTGTATACATGCATTAAGCAGATGTCAAAGTAATTCAGATTTCATAGGCTGTTGGCATGAGCCTGCCTAATGTCAAGTACATCATTAAGAGAATAGTTAAAATAAAATCTTCAGACCCAAGAAAGCGGCTTGTAGGACCTAGAAAGATTAGTGAGAAGACAGTAATATAATTTGTGCAAGTGGTTCGAAAGAACCCAATTTGCCGCATACTCTAGGCGAAGAGCCTCTTTAAAGAAAATAGAAATATTCATCTGTAGAGAGACAATTATCAGATATCTCGTCTGTTTAGGCTTTGGCTCACATATTCCAGATCATAAGCCAACCTTGCCAAAGAGTCAATGAAGGGGTGTAATTAAGCTCAATTCATCACAATTCATAATCAAATGTAACGATAAAGGGGCCAAAGTTATCAGAAGAGTTGATAATGAAGTATTCGGGATTTTTTAGGAGTTAATATCTCAATATTGGTAAAAGTAAATACTATAAAGTGTTATTTATTTAAGACATAAAATAATATTGTTTTTATCTGTTACTGTTAAAATTCTTGTTGTGTAATGGTTGGTTTACACTGTATGAGTGTGTAGTGTACATGTGCCAGGTGTATAACAGTTCCGGAGATTGTTAGCTTACCAGGTTCATTAGCAAGAAGGAACCAATGTTTAGTTGTGGAGTCTGTTCTTCACTCAATTGTGGTGTGTATACCACAGCTCTAAAAACGACTTTTAAACAGAAAATCCGCTATAAATATAAATTGACTAAGCAAAGTCTTTTTGTATGCATAAGTAGCCTGGTGAGACATGGTAAGATCCACAGTGCTAAAGTTGTTTGGTATTAATTGCTCTAATATTGATCAAAATGTCAATTTACTTCGCTCGGAATGACTTTTGTGGTATACACACCACAATTGAGTGAAGAACAGACTTCACAACTAAACATTGGTTCCTTCTTGCTAATGAACCTGGTAAGCTAACAATCTCCGGAACTGTTATACACCTGGCACATGTACACTACACACTCATACAGTGTAAACCAACCATTACACAACAAGAATTTTAACAGTAACAGATAAAAACAATATTATTTTATGTCTTAAATAAATAACACTTTATAGTATTTACTTTTACCAATATTGAGATATTAACTCCTAAACAATCCCAAATACCTCACCAAGAACATACACCTGGTTCAGTAGCAAGAAGGAACCAATGTTTGATTATGGAGTCTGTTCTTCACTTAATTGTGGTGTGTATACTACAAATACCTCTAATAATGTATCAACTTAGGAACGTCTAATTCTAGTATGCTAGATCTCCGGTACTTTTAAAATTAGGGATATCTAGTTGGAAAATCCAATGGCTTAAAACGTACTATCCAATAGTTTTATGCATTACTATTATTTTCGTATTTTTCTTCTTCCTTTACTAAGGATTTTCATTGATCATCTTTGTCGAGTTTATGACCTAATTTAAGGAGTGACCTAATTAAAAGCACTATAAACGCCTCTTCTAATAAGTAGACCTGGCATTCACTAATTTGAATATGAGAAAAGTAAAACGAAAAAAGAAGAAGTAAAATACCGGATACTGTTTCAAAATTTCAGCAAGACTCAAAAAAATAAATACTATATTTTATTTTATTCCCAATGTCAATATAAATATAAATATATATATAGTATGCTTAATCTCAAGGACCGCCATAAATACCTTAAGTCTCATTCGAGTCTGACAGTATATGATGTATGGAAAGCTTGTGATATTACCCTGCCATCGTGGATGCCCGAGCCACCGACCAATCCATCCTCCACCCTTCCTGCTATTTATATTCATAAACTCCCACGTTTGGTCCCAAACTACAGGTCCGCATCATGTCTTAGATAAGACCCTTTCCAAAATCTGGGAAGTTAACCGGAGGGCTATATTTGATAACGTACCTTTTTTGTTTCTCTGCTGCTCTATATTAATTTACCCATCAATTTATCCTCCCCAATAAATTGCGCCTTATCTTAAATTGTAAGGTTTGGAATGAGCAAAATCAATCAAACTTTCTTCCTTCCAATACACAAAAAAAAGAAATTAAAAGAGAAATATTTTAGAAAGCTTAGAAGACATTACATAGTAAGTGATGCAATTATATCATAGGTCTAGACCAGAAATGTAAATGTGCTTATTAGAGCTTCTTGCTTTTGCCTTGCACAGTTATATATAAGAGCTTGTTCACTTGACGTGGTTAGAGCTGTAAATAATATCCAATGAATTAATTATTGAAATGCATGTTAAATTGCACACGCGCTTTATATGATATCAATTGCTTGCATCAAGTAGCATTATTCTATCCAATATTAACAGGCATTGTCTATTCATTTTAAGAGGAAGAAGAGAAAACGAAAAACGAAAGAAATACATGAATTCGTATTTAACGTTTGTTCAGTAAGGATTTCTGTATCTTCCGAGGCCTGACATTTACAGAAAAGAGCCGATAATCTTTATAATTGTTGTTTCTCGCCACAGCATCTTTAAGACCTTATATATACATATACACACATATATATGTATCTCATATTGCTTGACAAGCGTTTGTATCTATTTTGGACCTTAAACTGTGCTATATTACATATGGAGCATGACCAATAACAGATAGATCGTCTAGCCTATCATTGACTACAGCTCATTAAAAGCTAAAAGGTCCAAAGAGATAATAATAAAAAATATAATCGTAGTAATAATAATGATAATAATAATAATAATATTAATAGTAATGCAAATGACTTGGGCTTCAACTAATTCGAATTCAAACACGCTGTGTTGCATATGGCACCATATTTTTTGGCCTCTAAACTCTTTAAATAAGGCCAACGAAAATGAATTTATTAGCGTCCTTTGCTCTGTCATTCTTAAAGATCATAAAATGCCAATTGAAACAAAAAACACCAAGGTCGTCTGGGGATTCATGCTCGAAAACACTTATTTCATGGAGTTTGATCACTCAAACCATGCAATTATTGAATTAGCTTATCGTCAGCGACGATCACGCCAGGCAAGCCATTACATTACAATTCGAGATTCCAACCTGCCTTCGCCAGCCAGAGTTTACTTTGGGGTTGCCCAAGTTCATCTAAGAATGCCTGGTACACGCTACTATGTCAAGAGGCGCGTACTCAAGGTATCCACACCAGCTTCAACTCGACGCCAAGTCCAAACCCAAGCCCAATCTCTAGCTCCAACGTCAGTTCAAGCTCCAGATTTAGCCCATGCTCCAATATTAGTTCAAGATCAAGATCAAGCTCAAACTCAAGCTCAAAGCCTATCTCTAGCTATAGCCGCTACATCTTCATCTTCGCCTTTGTCTTTATCATCATCATCATCATTTTCATCTTCACCGTCATCGTCCTTATCATCAGCATCGTCTTCTTGCTTGCCAAGCCCTATCTCAGATCCAATCTTGAGCAGTTCCAGTTATGAGCCCTTTCCAACTCAATTAGATCCTGCTTTTGAAGCTATGTTGTGGAGTGGAGACCTTGGGTGGTCTTTGCAAACTCAAGCATTTTTACAACCACAACAACCATTTCAGTCCTATCCGCAGCTCTATAATCAGCCTCCTCTTTCTCTTCTTCCTCCTCATCTTCCTCCTCAATCTCTTTCTGCTACTTCTGCTACTGATACTACTATTTCTGCTCCTGTGATCCAAAACCAGTATCTGTCGGCAAATATAGAAACACCTGTCGAAAGGTTATTGTGGGACCAGTGGTTTGAGTCTGCATCTGCGCAAGATGTTTATCGAACTCCTTTTAGTACTGCGCAACTCGATTCTTACACTTCACTATTGCCATATTAATTAGATTTTCCATACCTCTCCATACCTCTCCATACCCACTTACACATTCACACAAAGATTTTCTTTTAAAACTTTTACAAACAAGCTACATTTCTTTTTTTTTTCTTATTGCTATTTCTCTATCACTCTCTTTCTCTCTTTATCTTCTATATAAATATATTGTACCCCATACAAAAGAAAATAAGAATTGAAATATGTATTTTTTTTCTTTCATATATGCATTATAGAATTGAAACAATTTCTCACATTTTACACATTTTACACATTTTACACACTTTTCTTCAACTGAACCATGAATCTTCACTACTAAGAAATTCGAATCAATCTTTACCTCAAAGTACATATTATATATATATATATAAATATATAAATATATTTGTATAGCAATACAAGGAAATATTTTGACATTTCTCTTATGACACTTCTTTTCTTCTTATTCTTTTCTTTCTTTCTGCTAATAGATGTTGTTTTTTTTTATATATTTATTTATTTATTTTATGTGAAATAAAAATGGATGAAATTTCAAAAAATTGGAAAAAAAAGAAATTCCGGTGTTTTAAAATGCAAAACAAACCGCACGTCACAAATGACCCCCTTCCCTTTTTTCCTTTCCAGCTTTGCGAACAAACGAAAAAACAGAACTCTCTCTACGTGATAAGCCCATGTCTGCATTGATTACCAAAAACACCCCCTCACTCTTCCGTTCTCTCGCAGCACCCACTGCCTGGAACACTGTTGGTCGTCGTATGATTTCCCAAAACAAGGAAATCATCCAGACATCGCAGAATTCTATTGCTAATGTTGATATCTTGACCGGTGCTCCCGGTAATTAAGAATTTCATCCTCTTTTTTTTATGTTATTTGTAAATTAAGCATCTAGAATATTCAATACATTTTTTTTTGAAAAAAAAAAATTATGCGTGTAATTGTTTTATATGCAATTGTATGCACATGTATATATATCTGTGTGTGTGTGCTTGGTTTCCAAAAGGATAAATAAGAAAGTAAAAAAAAAAAGAAAAAGACTTCATTAAAGAAAGGCAATAGCCAAAGTGGATGAAAATTTATATATGAATTTTTAATAAATAAATATTAAATTATATATATAATACTATTATAATTGTTTCTTTTTGGCTGTGTATAGAGGAATTGGTTACCGAACGTGTTGCACGCATCTTCAGACCCGCAAAGACTGCCACTCAGTCAGGCAAGAACGGCAGCAGAACCTGGAGAGTCGAATTTGATATTTTGGAAGACGGTAACCGTTGGGAGAACCCTTTGATGGGTTGGGCTTCTAGGTAATATTAATAGCGATATATATATATATATATGTGTGTGTGTGTATTAAATTAAATTTAATTTAATTTCAATTGAATAAATAAATAAATAATTAATTAATTAATACTAATGATAATCTTTTTATTATTATTATTCTATGAAATGTAACTCTTTATTCGATTTGGTGTCTCTAGTTCCGATTATATGCAGTCTTTGGCCATGAAGTTCCCCACCAAGGAAGCTGCTATCAAGTTTGCCGAAAAGGAGGGTGAGTTGATTATATACATATTTATATGCATAATATTTTATTGATCTTTTATTTATATCTATCTCCATCTGCGTGTGTGTATATATACGAAAAATAAATAAATTAGGATGGAGATACGAGGTTGTGGAGCCCAAGGTTGCCAAGTTCGTAAAGAAGTCTTATGCAGACAACTACAAATTCTCTGCTGGAAAGTTGAGAATGATCAAGACCAAGTAAAAGTAGTCCGAATACCAACTAAGTTTGCTTTGCTAAAGACATTACAATTCCGCACATCGAATGGAGCGTATATATTATCTTTTTTCTTTCTTTCTTTCTTTTTACCCTCTTTTGTTTGAATTGATACAAGATATCACTTTGATTGGGTTTTGTGTGTGCTGCTTTATATTTATATTTTTGATGGGAAGTGTTGTTGTTATTAGGCCGAGTGTTGGTTAGATGAATTTATGTGGTGCAAATAGATAATGTGCATATACTTTTCCAATGTTTGGCTTAAGATCTGTGCAGATGTAATTAATGCACAAACCAAGTAAATAAATAAATCTGATCTGATTTGATCTGATTTGACCTGACCAAAAAGAAAGTGATCATTTTAGGTAGTTGGAATTCTCAAACTTATTCCTATGGAATAAATTTTGTAACCAATTGAAACAAAAAGACGATATTAACTGATCATATTAAACGAAAGGATTCGTGAAGAGGTGAGGAACGAATGAGGGGGTGATGACTACAATGCATTTGTAAATGCGCTAGAGCACCATGAGACAGGCCAGCTTATTTTAATCTTTCTATTGAGTATTGTCCGTGTCTTATATGAAGCTAATGTAATTTATTTCAATACAAAATTCAGAAAAAAAAACATAGTTATATTTAATAGGTTCATTTATTCTTCTCTATTTCTTGGGCTTCTTCATTAGCCTTTTAATCACAAGAGAACATGGAACACGTTCGTAAGGTTCTCCTTTTGAACTCTAGTAACAACAGATAAATGTAATTTGGGAGGGATATAATATTAACAGTCTTTATTGTTCAGTGTTTATTATATATATATACACTAAATTTGATGCTTTTATAAATCAAGACAAAGACAAGTCTCTCTGAATACAAACAGTCAATTGGGACCCTTCAAATCTTTATGTGAATTCTCTGCCTTTTCTTTATATTTATTAAGTAAAATTAACAGCATGTATAAGATGGAATCGTATTGTGCTGTATTTAATTTTAATTTTTACATATTGCTGAGTAATTTTTCTGATCCACTATTATGCTTTATACACAGATTGTACATATAATGACCCAAAGCACCATTTAGGTTTTCTTATAAACAATAACAGCATTACCTCTCGAGTTCATATTCTTATTTATTTTCTTAATAAAGTCAAAGTAAAATACTAAGTTAATGTGAATTTACATGTATTTTTTTTACTTCTTCTTTACTTCCTTTTGCATACATATGTGTGTATGTGTATATAAAGACACATGTATTTGAATATATAATTGAGTTTCCTGTTGAAAATCCCAAAGTATATCTTCTTTGTTTATGTCTTTGGCTTTTGTTAATAAACCAAAAAGGTACGTTAAAGCAGATATCGGAGACTTGGATTTTACAAGTCCCAAAAACTCAAAACAACAAAAACCAAATTCCCAAAGACAAACCCCAAAAGATACAACTCTTTCAAAACCCTTTCAATACACGTACTACCAACGAAACCAATAAGCCAATAAACCAATAACTGAACAAAAAAAATCAAAAATAAAAAAAAAAGAAATAATTAGAAAAGAGAGAAAGAGAGAAAGAAAGAAAGAGAAAGCAAAAAAACAAAAACAAAACAAAGCATAGCGTTTATAGATAAGCATCTCCATTACTTTCTACGCTTGACTCTTGTGTCAATTTTTTCTTCTATCTTTCTTTCTTTGAACGAGATTGATTGTAAGAATGGACGGACTCAGGCAGAGAACCTCGGAATCTAACACGGCAAGACGGCAGATCCAGTTAGAGCCTGAGTCATACGATCCTAATCCTCTGCCAAAAGCATACCAGCGTCTCCAGCTGGAGCCAATGGAATCAATCCCAAAGCACAGTCGCTGGCCAAGGATCCGTCAACAATTGCAACCATTGCAGCAATTGCAGCCATTGCAACCTAGATCCCGCACACCCACAAATAACACCAATCGACCAGTAGCACAATTACCCCCCGCAAATCATCCTGTTCCGCCTAGACGTGTGGACAAACCTCATCTTGTAGCTGACAAGGATGTTCCCAACGTTCTTTGGGACAGAAAACATGGAAAACAATATACAAAGGGTACATACCTTGGAGAGGTAAAAAAAAACATTAATAATATTATGTGTATAATTTATATATATATTTATATATATTATTTAAATCTATTAATCTACATTTGTATTAAATATATACAAATATATATAAAGTATATAAAAGGAAATAACTACAACCCAATCTAGATGATCACTTTTGTCTCATCCTGCTTGCTTTTAGGGAGGATTTGCAAGAGTATACCAAGTGCAAGGCGAGGATGAACGATGGTTTGCGGCAAAAGTCATTACCAAGGCTGCATTACGACAAAGTAAAAACAAGGAGAAATTACTAGCAGAGATCAACATTCATCGATCAATGAACCACAATTCCATCATTCGCTTTGACAGCTGCTTTGAAGACCAAACCAATGTTTATCTGATTGTCGAATTATGTCACAACAAGGCAAGTTTATGCGCGTGTAATATTGTTATAATATCATTGTTGTTGTTATCTTGAATTTTTTTTTAAAAAAAAATGTATACATATTTATATATTTGTGTGTATGTTTTGTATTATCAGACTCTAGCTGAGCTTATGAAAGCTCGGGGAAGATTGACTGAGCCAGAAGTCCGTTATATTCTCATCCAAATATTAGAAGCATGTCGTTACATGCATGAGAATAGAGTCATTCATCGTGACATTAAGCTTGGAAATATTCTGCTTGATAAAAATCTTGATGTCAAGGTGGGAGACTTTGGTTTATCTGCTCTTTTGTTGAGCACTGAAGACAGGAAGAGGTAAAAACGAAAATCAATTGAAATTTGTTGAATTGAATTGAATTGAATTGAATTGATTTAATTTAATTTAATTTAATTTAATTTGAAATGAAATGAAAAAACAAAAAACAAACATTTTGGATTCAATTGAAGACTCATTAGTTGATGAGGGGGCTTTATTGATCTATTGCAGGACAATATGCGGTACTCCCAATTACATTGCCCCGGAAATCTTGTTTGGTAAAGAAGGACACGATTACAAGGTAGATATCTGGTCAATCGGTGTATTAACGTAAGTTGCCTCCTATTCCATTGCCAATAAAACCCCAATAAACTTTGTACACTCAACTCCTGTTTGTTAAAATAAAACAAAATTACAAATGAAAATAAAAATAAAAATAAAAATAAAATAAAGATATACTCTCCTTGTTGGCCGACATCCCTTCCATCAGAGTGAACTTCGGGATATCTACAAGTAAGCTTAATTACTATTACTATTTCTGTTTCTACGTTTCTTACAAGCTAGTTGTATCACTGTATGCAACCTCATCTCACCTGCATCTTTTTTCTTCTTCTTTTCTTCTATCAACCAGAAAGATACGCAATAACTCCCATGAAGCATCTTATGGATTTCCATCAGAACATCCTATATCAGATGCAGCAAAAGACCTTATTGCTCGTCTTCTTGTCAATGATCCAAGTAAGAAATACAACTTCTTTTTGAATCTTATCAAGTGGCAAACAGATACAAAACTATAAAAAGAAAAAGAAAAAGAAGCCAAAGAAGCCAAAGAAGCCAAGGAAGCCAAGGAAACTAAAACAAAAAAAAAAGATCTTTTATTACTACTACTGCCACTAATATTAATCTTAAATACTAATATTACTGATACTAATACTAATACAAATAATATTAACTATTAACTATTTACTATTACTATTACCGCTTCCACTTACTACCTGCTCATCTTGGCTCATTCCAGAGGAGCGGCTCTCTGTTCCTGAGGTACTTCAACACCCTTTTTTCCGCGGAGGAATACCGAGACGAATCCCTAGTGTTGCCCTTGTCCGTGAACCTACCATCCAAGAACTCTTTCCTCGTGCTTCCTTGGATAACCCCAATCCTCCTGGGAAATCGGTAGACTTACTTCGGTCTGCTGTCAATGGTACTACTGAATATTGTAAACGTCAATCATTGGCTCCCTTGGAATTACTTTCAGGTAAAAATCCGATCCACAGTTTATTTTTATTCAAGAAGATCGAGTCTCAAGTAACGTGCACGATACTGATAGAGCAAGTGCCCGACTACCGTGTTCAGTTTCCATCTCAAAGGGTGGAAAATGACCCGTGGGATCAATATCCTTTGGTTCCCAAAGGCCAAAAAAGGTACGAACACAAGCACTACTTTAATGCACTTATTTTATATACATACATACATATATATGCAAGATTTAAATATCTTACTTTACAAGTTTTTTCTTACTAATATTCCGCACGGGATGAATATACTACCTTGCTTTATTTTCCAGAAGTAGTGTTTTTGCTGCACAAGGTTCACGACAACGGAGAAAGGTTGAAACGACCCACCAGCCAGAACCCCTTTCTAAGCCAAATGTCCACCCTAAACCATCCACAACCGGGTCTCCCACCAACCCTGTCTATTCAAAAACCAACAACGATTGCGACGTGACGTCCCCTCACGAAGAACGGGGACGTCGAGCCAAGGAAGCACCAACCCAAAGGCTAGGTTTGAACGCAACTAATAGAACAGACAAAGAGAATGAACTTCCAAGAGACTCTATACACCCGAGACTCAGCTCTCAGGGACACCAGAAACTCGTCCCTTTGATCATCCCACCCTTTGTGCCAAAGCCTACAGTAGAACAAAGGAGTCGGTTGACCCAAGAAGCTGTCCAGAAGCCATCTTTACATCCAAATCCCCGTCCTATCTCAGATCCTGCAGCACAACTTGGTCGAGGACATCTCCAGTTACCCCGAAAAACACATCGTTCGATTGTAGGAAACCCCCGCCGAAATTTGGATCCAGTGTTGTTTTCGGAAAACCGCCAAAGAGTAGGAGGAAGAGTAGGAGTAGGAGGAGGAGTAGGAGAAGTAGGAGAAGTAGGAGAAGAAGAAAAAGTCAATCTTGTCCAATATCCCTCGACTACTGCCGACTTGGTGAATCGTCTGGAAAGAAACCCTTTGCCACCAAATATTCCCACACCTTTGCCACTCTCTTCTCTTTCACGGAATAAGAATAAGAATGAGGGTGAACGTGAACGTGAACAAATTGTACAGACAAGGCAAAGAAAACTTTGGAATGATACTCCTGAACCTGCCTCGATAGAATCATCGTCAGGACTATCGTCACGTCCAGCACCTGTGTTTGGGGGATACCTGAATCGAGAATTGGGCAGAAAACCTACTCGAGAACTTTACAAACCGACTTTAGGATCTAAACATCACTTGGATCAACCTGTGGTTGAGGTGAAGGAAGAGTACTCTAATGAACATTCAGTCAACCACAAACGTTTGACACCATCGCCATCATCGCCACCATCACAATCAAAATTACAATCACCACATTTAACACTAGAAAAATCAGTGTCAGAGCCTGTTAATCTAGCTCCTCCACTACGCCATACTCCAGAACCTGTAAAAATATTGAACCATGAACTATTTAAGCGCCAAGTCCAAGACACAAACCATTATAATTTCACGCCATTTAAAAGTCGATTGACGCGGAAACCTTTTAGATCGGGACATACTGTACCTACTACCAATACCACTCCTACTATTAATACTAATATTATCACTACTGCTACTGCTGTTACACCTACTACAAATACTACAACTACATTAGATACTGGTACTGCTGCAATCTCTAAGCCAACAACTTTGGCTTTAAAAAATAGGCATCCCACCCAAAAAGAAAAAGAAAAAGAAAAAGAAAGAGTCGATAATAATGATGACTATGATGATGATGATGATGAGCCGCTGTTTACTCGGGATGTCAAGAATATGTTTATAAGAGATCCAATTGCTTCAAAAAGTAAAAGAAGAGCAAAAGATAACTCACTATCTCCACGTCCTGTTCAACCTATCAAAAATTCTTTGGAAAAAAACCAAACTATCGAGGTATCAAAATCAGAACAACCGGATGTTTATGTTCCTACGAGACCACAAATTGCACAAGGATCTGATCTTTACCGGCATCATCAAAAAGATGCTTTGAAATCTGAACGACCAGGTAATATTTTTAATAAAATTCCGGATAATTCAACTGCTGACAGACATAAACATAAAATGCATATTATTATTATTATTAGTTGACACCAAGACATCTATCGAAAGGTTCCGTCCTCCTACTGCAACTACACCTTTCTTACAAATGCTGGACAAGACATTGCGGAATGCACTTTACATTCGTTCTAAGCACCCTGTTCACAACCCTGCACCTGCACCGGATGTGCCATTTGAGTGGGACTACAGTACCATATTTGTCAGTAAATGGGTCGACTATACCTGCAAATATGGCATTGGCTATGGACTTACGGACGGAACAAAGGGTGTTTTGTTTAATGACAATTCGATATGCATCACACACAATGAAAGGTAAAGCTATCTAACCAAATGCCAGCCATTTTATTTTTGGATTGTATTCTAGCACTTTTACATACTCCAACAATGACCGGCACGCTGTTCTGCAAACATACCACAAGGATGTTGTACCAGAAAGATACCTCAAGAAGTCGATGTTGATGTACAGATTTATAAAATACATGAATGAGAACCTTGGAGAGTCATCTCCCACAAATCCACCTCTATCCAGTACAGGAAATGGTGTTTATGTGTCAAAATTTATGGTCAATGGAAACCTGATGGTCTTTAAGCTCACAAACGATGTTCTTCAAGTAAGAAAAAGAAGAACAAAGAAAAACAATTACAGATGCTTATATTAATAACCTATTGGTGTGTTGGTTAATAGTTCAATTTCTATGATGGAGTAAAACTTATCTTGTCAGAATACGGCACAAAAATCATCTTGATTGATAGAACAAAGGTTCTTCGACGATTCTCGTTATCTTACATAGAGAATTTTGGGGAGCCTGATGTGATCAGCTATCTCCAGGATGCATTGAGAGTCATTCAAGAAAATCTCAACTATCGTCCTGAATAAGTATACATTATATACACTCTATACACTACACATTATACAATTTACATGTAATTTTCCATTTTTCCATTATCACAATCTGTCCATTTCTATTTTCTTCGTTGTTTTTTATTATTTTTTTACAAAGTTATATATACAAAAACGCACATACAAAAAACATACATACAAAAGCATTCACATACACACATACGCATATACACTTACATACACACTTACATACATACACATACACATAATAATTAAAAATAAATCAAATGTTACATTTACACGATTTGCTGAGATTCACAGTAGTTTGTTTCTATTCTTACTCTTTATTATTATTTTGGTTCCTGGAACCATATTCGACAGAAATAGCTTTTACGATAATAGTCTAGTTTTATTAATATATATCTGTAACGTTGTCTTTATCTTTTTTTATTTATTTTAGGTACGTGTTCTTGAAGAACAGAACACTTTACTGTAGTACTTGAAATTGATCCAATCGGTATTGTCATAGAAACCACAATCGGAGATTCATATTGAACTTTTTTTTTGCAAATCAATGAGGTCATTTACCAACTGACTAACTGGTTAACTAGCCAACTAATTGAATGACTAACTGACTGACACCAATTGGTTAACTGGTTAACTGGTTGGTCGACTGACTTACCCGACTGTATCCATGGTTTTAAAACCTATTCAATGGCGCGATCTGCTTGATACTTGCTCTTATGCGCTTATTCATTTTGGTTGTATGTATGAATTTAGCTTCTTGGTCATTTGTTTGGATTTTTTTTGTTTGTTTTTTTTTGTTTGGAATCTTAAAGATTGTCTAGCGTCAATTACCAAGTTTGTGATTTCTATAAATACCAATAAACCCATAAATCCATAAACTTTAGACTACAAAAAAAAAAGAAGAAAAAGAAGAAGCTAGACTATATAATGTCAGCTAAAACATATTAAATTTTGACTGAAAATAAAAAAATAAATAAAAAAATCAAGATATGAATCACAAGTAAAGATCTATGAAGTCAAGACTAAAATGTAAACATATGTTTATGAATAGAGTGGTAATCACATTTGACTTTTCTTTTTTTTTTGGCTCACATCAGCAACAAGCTAATCTAATCTTAACGCGTTGTTTTCGATGATCCTTATTTTGTACTGTTTCTGTTTGTCTGGTTGTGTGATTGTATTGATATATGCACCTCAGCTACAACTTAAATCATAGCTTACAAGGGTTGTTCTGTGCAGCAAAAAAAAATAAAAAAAAATTATGCAATTACAAGTACAGAAGCCCAGCTACAACAACATGAATAATAATAATAATAATAATAATAAAACAAGTCTTGCTATATAAAATCCTTTTACAAACCCACATATATAAATAAAAGAGAGTTCCCACATGGCTTATCCCTTTAAAGAAGGATGCCACTCTAATTCATTTTTTCTTTATTTCAATGAAATTGTCGATCCCTTGTAGGCTAATCAAAGGATATATCTGTATAGTCTACAAGGTGATCTATATTTGTGTATTTATTTTTGGCGGAGAATGTTTCACAGATAGAGGTAAAAGAAGTAAAGAAGAAAAAAAAAAAGAAAAACAAGAGCTTTTCTTATTTTGAAGAAGGGTGTTACCAATTTGCCTATGATTTCTACTGTATAGAAAATGCCAAGTGTCGTACTAAGACCGGGTGTAAATGTCAAAAAAGAGGGGTGATCAAAAGTCAATATAATATAATCTGGTGAAGATGTATAAGAGATAAAAAAAATAAAAAAAATAAATAAAGGAAGTTGAAGGGGGTTACAGGTTTACTTTCTAATAAGCAGCCTATTTTTAATGGGTATAATTTATTTAACAAGGGTTTTTATTTAAACAATAGCATTTGGTTACTAGACAAGACACATCAAAAACACAATTATTTCTAGACAATGAAATGCAATATAATAACCTACAACTATACATACATACATACATACAGATATATATATAAATTTATACGTCTGCCTATAGTATATAATCTATTAACCATATAATTAATAATGATTCATGCCATACATGTCTAGACACTTGTATATTATTACCATTACCATTACCATTACCATTGCCATTACCATTACTATAAATAATATAATATAATGTATAATATAATATAATATAATATAATATAATATAATATCTTATATATACACTGCTTTAACGCCTCTTGAGCACGAATGAATTTTTTTTTATTCGATTCTTTATTTAAACCTAAAAAAGGAAGTTCCAACGAGCACGTTTTTAAACTCATCTCTTATCCCCCAGAAAACCTCCCTGTCTGTGTCTGACTGTCGACCCTCAGCTCAGTCTGTCTGACTATTCGGCCCACATTTTAGCTATATCCCATCTTAGCTTGAGTAATTAGCCAGTAATGCTTTCCTCCTTTTCTATTTGCTTTGATCCGCATCCTATATATTAGTCTCAAAACTATATATAAACACCAAGCCTATCGAGATCTGGTCCTTTCTGTCTCTTGGTTATTAATTCTCTTTTTCTCTCTTTGCTCTCTTTGCTCTCTCTCACTCTTGCACACAAGCCATTTCTCTACTCTCACTTCAACTCTTTAAACCTACACACACTCTCTCTCTTTATCTCTCTCTCTTTGCTGACGAACGATGATTAAACAATATCCTACAGCCATCTTGTTAGCTCTCTCTGCTATGCTTGGTGTAAATGCTTCTGCAGTTACAAACTACACCAGCAGCGTTGATCCAACCACAGTTGAAATGCCTGATATCCCCCAGACAACTTCTCTTGACACGGCCACACAATGTCAATACTATCAATCCAAGTTTGTCGTCAAGCAAGATGAATGGCCTACTATCTGGGGTATTGCAACCTCCAACGGCATGAATACATCACAAGAATTCCAAAATCTTTACAATTCCATTGATTGGTCCAAAGTACCCAACGTCCCAATCAGAACCATCGGTGCAAACGGTGGACTCGATCTTGTCGGCTATGATACTACCAACGACCCTTACTGTTGGTGGTCGGCCACCCAGTGTGTCACACCAAAGACTGAGGGTATCAATCCTGACATTCGCAATTGCCCAGAGCCAGAAACCTGGGGTCTTGTAAGTATCAAAATCATACATCTACATCTACATATATGTATATGTATATGTATATGTATATGTATATGTATATGTACATATATAAACTTTTATCCCCTTTATTATCATAACTGTAATTATAATTTCCATAATTATTCACCCTTGTGAAAAATAATACTAATAATAATAACGACCCTTTATTTATTTAAATTGTTTTTTTTAACAAGACATTCGATGATGGTCCAAACTGTTCCCACAACGCTTTTTACGACTACCTCGAAGAGAACAAGCAAAGAGCATCCATGTTTTACGTTGGATCAAACGTTATGAACTGGCCTTATGGTGCATTGCGTGGTCTGAAGGACGGACACCATCTTGCTAGCCACACCTGGTCTCACAAGATGATGACTACGCTAACCAACCAAGAAGTCTTGGCCGAACTCTATTATACTTCAAAGGCAATAAAATTTGTCACTGGCGTAACTCCTTTGTATTGGCGCCCCGTAAGTTGTGCATAAGATTTTATAGACTTGAACTACCCAATATCAAATTCATAATGGGGATCAACCATAATTACACAATATGCATATACTCTCTTTTTTTTTCTCTCTCTCTTACACACACACACACACCTATTCACACTCATACTCATACTCACACATACACATACACATTACTCATACTCATAAATTATTTTAATAGGCTCTGGGTGATTTGGATGACCGCGTTCGATGGATCGCCACTCAGCTCAACATGACTGCCATGCTATGGAATTTGGACACAAACGACTGGGCAGCCGGCTCTACTCCGGGAGTAACCGTCGATACTGTCAACCAAAAGTATGAATCTTACATCCAGATGGGTACCAACGGAACTTTTGCTACCAGCGGAAACATTGTCTTGACCCATGAAATCAACAACATGACAATGGACTTCTTCGTCAAGCATTACCCAGAGATCAAAAAGGCCTACAAACACGTCGTAGACGCTGCCACCTGCATGAACATCACACACCCCTACGTTGAGAGCACAATCACTTTCCCTACATTTGACCAAAGTGTAAACCAAAATGCAAGCACTGCTACAGGATCGGGAGTCGTACCTGGTGCGTCTGGTACAACCAGCACCAATGCTGGAGCCTCTGTCCGTTCACTCTTGAACGGCCCACTCTTCATCGCAGCTCTCTTTGGTCTCTTGGCACTAGTTTAGACCAGTATAGCCTGGCCTAGTCTAGAGATTAACTTACCCACAACTACACAAAAGAATATCCCCCATCTATCCCCCTCCCTTTCCCCTCCCCTTCAACTCAACTTACACAAACACTTACTTACTCACAAACATTCAAGATTTCTTAATCTTCATTTCTTCATTTCTTCTTCTTTCATCTGTTACAAAATCCCTTCTTTTTTTCATTTTCTTATTATCTTCCCTTCTTTCATCTGTACACAAAAAAAAGACCGGATCATGATGAACGGTTTTCTTTTTTTTATTTTTATTATTATTAATGAGAAGATCAAAATAACAGTAGATTTCTATCTATATATACTACATAGTGTTGTCGAGCACAACCAAATATTTTCAACAACATAAAATACAACACCAACAATAAAGATTGTGTAAAATGTTAATGGACTTTCAAGCAATGAAATCGTTTTCTTTTTCTTTTTCTTCTTCTTCTTCTTCTTCTGCTTCTGCTTCTGCTTCTGCTTCTGCTTCTGCTTCTTCGATTTTTTTTTTGATTTTTTTTGGGGGTAGAAAATATTATTCTTTAAACAGCTTATCAAAAAGTTTATATTCTTTGTCTACAGAGAAATACATTTATCTTGTAAAGAAGAAGAAGAAGATTGGTAAGAAAAAGAACGTGTAAAATGACAATAAAAAAAAGGGATGAGAAAACACTGAATATTCAGTACATATATATGTATATATAAGTATGTAAAGATATATATATATATATTATTTAATTAAATGATATGATCATATACATACATGTAGAGCAATAAAGAGTTCTTTTGGTTATTATTTACAGGAGACTATAGGACATCTTCTTCCTTTCTTTTATATATCCTGTGGAGTATTGCATATAGATATATATATATTTATGTAAGTTTTTATTTAAGGATTTTATAAATAAATAAAAAAGTTAGTCAATAAGATAAAGAAGAATAAATTGAGGAGTCTATAGGAGAATCAAGAGTTCAAGGTTAAAGAGCATGTGTAATACACAAAAAGGGGAACAGTAAGATGTTCTCTTTTTTTTTAAAAAAAAAATACACTCACAAGAAGTTGTCTGGAACAGCTTCTACACAATGATCCATACCCCCTCCTTTGGCATTCTTCTTCGTCTTTCCATTATAACTATTGCTATTGCTATTGCTATTATTACTATTATTACTATTATTACTATTATTATAATTATTATAATTATTATAATTATAATTGAATTATCCCTGTTGTCTACTTGAAGGTGTCAAGACAACACCTATAGTTGACACGTACGGTGCACATACCACCACATACCATTCACCACACGCACCACACGCACCACACGCACCACACGCACCACACGCACCACACGCACCACACGCACCACACCACATTACATTACACACACTCTCCCAAAAGAAAATCACGTACATTTGTACATATCCAATTATTTCTTTCTTTAACAGCTTGGTATCACTTGTCCCACATATTACTTTGGAATCCAGATCAAGGTGGGTCTCTATGATTGGCAGGAAAACTTCACTTTGTGGTGATTGGTCTACTCTTTGTCACATCTTGTAGATTTTCCGTTCTCTTTAAACCCTTTTTTGTATTTTTTTGTTTTTTTTCTACCTTTATTCCAGTAGTGAATCTATATACATAGAAATACTAGAAGAATAAATAAAGAAATAATGGGATGTAAGTATAATATACGTACACACAAGCTAATAAAAGAAACCAACAAAAGAAAGAAAGAAAAAATCGAAAACTAAAAAAAAAACAATAAGCTGTCAATACAAAAGGGACTTCCCCTCAATAATAATAATATCATACTAATTTAACCAACTTATTCATTAGTCCGGATTTTACACCTCGTAAGGCCCTTTATGGCCGTACTTCCCGAGATTGCCGCACCAGATCGCAAGGTTAGTAAAGTCTAGAGAACAATAAACGCGTCCAAGAAGAGGGAACTCGTAAGCTGATCTGTGTGAATTGTAGGTTCCTTTTAACCAAAAGGTGATGTGGACTGGCGTGACATTGTTTGTATTCTTGGTCATGTCGCAGGTACCCCTGTATGGCATCATGTCATCTGATTCATCTGATCCTCTTTTCTGGATGAGAGTCATCCTTGCATCCAACCGTGGTACTCTGATGGAACTCGGAATCACCCCCATCGTCACATCTGGTATGATCATGCAGCTCCTTTCAGGTGCTAACATCATCGAGGTTGACTACAGCTTGAAGGAAGACAGAGCTCTGTTCAGTGGAGCCCAGAAATGTAAGAATTGTGCATGGAATAGAAGAAATTATATATATATACACGAATTTATTTTCTTTCTGTAAAAAACAAATCTAACATATATTTAATATCAACAATTAGTGTTTGCCATGTTGATTGCTTTCGGACAGGCATCCGTCTCGGTCTTGACTGGTCTCTATGGTAGCCCTAAGGAGATTGGTGCTGGTGTCTGTGTTTTGCTCGTCATTCAATTGGTTGTAGCCTCTTTGATCACTATGCTTTTGGATGAGTTGCTTCAAAAGGGTTACGGTCTTGGTTCAGGTATCAACCTGTTCATTGCCACCAATGTGTGTGAGACTATCGTCTGGAAGGCCCTTTCTCCCACAACCATCAACACCGGTCGTGGTGACGAGTTTGAGGGTGCCATTGTCTCGCTTGTATACCTCCTCGCAAGCCGCAAGGACAAGAGCCGTGCTTTGAAGGAAGCTTTCTACCGCACAAACCTTCCCAATGTCATGAGCTTGCTCTCGACCGCTCTTATCTTTGGTCTTGTTATCTATCTCCAGGGTTTCCGTGTCGAATTGCCTGTCAAGTCTAACCGTGCCCGTGGCCAGCGTGGATCTTACCCCATCAAGCTCTTCTACACTTCCAACATGCCCATCATGCTCCAGTCCACCATGGCCTCCAATGTGTTCATGATCTCCCAGATGCTCTACAAGCGTTTCGAGACCAACATTCTTGTCCGTATTCTCGGTGTCTGGGAACCCTTTGAGGGATCTTCGCAGCTCTACGCCACCGGAGGTATCTCTTACTACCTCTCGGCCCCTCGCAGCATCACCGATGCCATCGTGAACCCCATCCACACCGTTATCTACATTGGTATCATGCTCACCGCATGTGCCTTGTTGTCCAAGACATGGATTGAGGTCTCTGGATCTTCTCCCCGTGATGTTGCTCGTCAGCTCAAGGACCAGCAACTTGTTATTGCTGGTTACCGTGATACTTCGATGTACAAGGAACTCAAGCGTGTTATTCCCGTCGCCGCCTCTTTCGGTGGTGCCTGTCTCGGAGCTGTATCTGTCTTGGCTGATATGTTGGGCGCTGTTGGCTCCGGTACTGGTATTCTCTTGTGTGTCACAATCATCTTCCAGGTAAAGAAAGAAATATATTTAAAGAAACTTGATAATGGTGACAGGGAAAGAGACTATGGGTGGAATGTACAACATTTCAGAATGATTCTAATATTCCTTTTGTTTGTTTATTTATTTACTATAATCCTTAGTACTTTGAAATGTTTGTCAAGGAGCAGATGGAGGCTGGTGGCGCTGGTGCTGAGAACATGATGATGGGTTAAAAAAAAAAGAGCCTAACAACTCTTATCATTTTCTCTCTCTATCTCTCTTTATTAAAAAATATACACACACACTTATATATATATAATAATATTATTAATAATAACAATAATAATAACAGTAATTCATTTATTCGATTAAGCAAAAAGGTGAAGGAGTAGGGGTGAGGGGGGGTTCCCTTTACTCCTCTCAGCTGGCCTGAAAAAAGAAGAAGAAGAGGTTGTTTGCTTTTATATTGTATTGTATTGTATTGTATTGTATTGTATTGTATTGTATTGTATTGTTTCTACCTCTCTTGTTTATTATTATCATTTCTGTAATATTTCTTTAGTGTATTTATACATATACATATATCACAATCATAAATTACAAAATCACAAAGAAGTACTGTTTAACGTCAATAGCTTTAAAATCATTTGTCTATCTATTCAAATGCATGTAAATTTTGTGCTTCGTGGATTTGTATACTCGGTTAAATATTCTTCTTCTTCTTTTCTATATCTTTAAAAAGTTGGAATACAAGCACGTATCCTAGACTCTGTCTTTCAATTCTCTCCAAATCTGCTTGTCATTTTACAAATCACATTACTGAGAGTCTAATATCCATTTAATAAACTGCTCAACCCACCAATCCATATTAATGAATACATAAAGCTTACGGGGAGATGGAGATATGCTCCCAAAAAGTATGCTAGTGTATGTTCATATTTTCCTCTGGATTAGCAATCATATTTCTTAGTTTTTGTTTGAGTGCGTCGATCAATTCCGTTAGAACTTATTTTAAAGCCTGTTCATCTTTTTGCTCACTTCTTTAGGCCAATATTACCGCTATTTCTCTTTAACTTTTACAAACCTGATCATAGGCCTAGGAGGTTCAAGTCTTGGTGTGAATTAATGGGAATGGATGAAGGATAAAGAGGGCAAGTATCTCGCTTTGTGGAAGAATTCCCTACTAAACAAGACCAAATGTGTTTTCTGGGTTTACAAAATTCATTTTTTCTAATTTTTTTTAACTCCAGTCTAAAAAATAAATTGAAAATTGATATTCATTTTGACTCTTTTATATATATTTAATACATACACACATACATACATTTTGTTTTAGATCCTATGGAGAATTCAAGTCCATTACCTTCCAATGTTGAGATAAATGGCTCACAGAAGCCACATTTTGAAACAGCTACATCAACAGTTTCTTCGAATCCAGCTCAACCACTTCATAATCGACGAAATCATTTAAAAGAAATGCATGATCGCCTTGAACGATTCAAAAGTCGAAATTCTGTGGCTGTAAGGGCAGTGTAGATATAATTTCTGGAATTGTAAATATACTTTATTTCTTTCTTTCGTTTTATTATTTTCTTAAAAGAAAAAGGAAATATTCTAGATTCGAAGAGAAGTAGAGCAAGAAGAAGCTAAAGTTAAAGAAGAACAAAGACGGCTTGAAGATGAACAAAGACTAGAGGTTGAAAGACAGGTAATTCTCTTAAGAATAAAGCATTCTGTGTATCTCTCTCTGTGTGTGTGTGTGCGCTTTTTTTTTCTAGTGAAAGTATATCAACTGATTTACTTATTAAACACTGACGCACCATTGTTTTTCTCTGTTCTTTTTTTTTGTATTGTGGAATAAAAGTTGCTTTTGCAAGAGTTACAGGCATCGCATGTAATGGCATCAAGGAATGCCACTGTTGTTTCTCAAGCACCTCCTCCAATTCCTATGTACACCAATCCTCCATTCCACCAGATTAACTTTGCACAGCTATTTTCTCCAAATTCAAATGGATTTGGATTTCCTACTCTTGTTTCTGAAAAAGAAGCTATCGATTGGCTAAAAGCCGATGGTAACATGCGATAAATAAACAAAATACAGAGTTATATATATACATATACATGTAAACGTTTACTAAAACAAAAACTAGAGCTTTCTCTTTTTGGTTATTTTATGTATTTAAATAAATTATATACTTGTTTTGAATTGTTGCACAAGATGGATTCAATAATTATACTGCAATACTGCACAATATAAATACATTCATTCTAGTATATCGGCACTAAAAACAAAATACATCACAAACCAGACAGGGTTGCTTTATGTTATAATTAGACAAGAATCAGGATTCTCGATCCCATTAGCGTAATTTAATAGCCAAATTTGATATCTTTTCAACAAAGAGCAGTCCAACAAATGCAATTACATGAGATAGACTTGTTTAACATCTGAATTACATTTATATTTATCGAAAAGATCGCGTTGAATTATGTGCTAAGCGAAACAAAACAAAATGTGTATAACCACGATATATCAAGACGGTGAAAAAAAAACATAAGTACCAGTCTAGAGGATTCAAGGCAAGAACATGTTATTGATATATGTGTATTTGAAAATGATGTGGCTGTTATCACCGTTAAAGCCGCAGTAATTGTAGTAGCAGTAGCAGTAGCAGTAGTAGTAGTAGTAGTAGTAGCAGTAGTGGCGGTAATGGTGGTAGTATAGTTGAGCCCCCAGGAATTATTTCTCTACTTTGAAGATTGCTTATAACTGGTCGTATCCAGCACTTGCTTGCCACACATAGCGCAAATACCCTTTTTGTAAGAACAAGCTACATAGATCAAAAGAAAGATGAAATAAATAAAAAAGATAAATAAATTAGAAATTGTCAATACAATAAACATCGTTTTCTTAAATATAGATTATAGACATGCCTTGACAATAATGGGCTTTGACCTGGTGGAGTTTTGCCTTGCATATCTTGCATTTACTTTCATAGGGATTGTATCTAAATCAAGTAATGTTAATACACAATCAATCAATCTTTTTTTTTCAACCGAGATCGTCTTGCCTCAATTTTGCTGAACTCGATAATAACTTGTTTTGATTCAACTTGCGTCCGGATGATCCAGCTGTGCATTACAAAAGAAAACAAATGTACGTGTGTTTTTTTTAAAAAAAAAAAAGAGCGATTAAAGATTAGCTTATGCTTTTGTTTTGGCGATCGTAATGTCAAGCCAGATGAAATTGTACTCTTGCAAATCAAGTTAATCTTTACCAACAGAATTAGTGGATCCTTCCTTCCACTTGTCGGGAGCAGCCATGCTAACCAACTTCTTTTCACATTTCGTACAGACCATGATTAATTAAAAGTGTGGTAATATAAGGTAATCGCATTTAAGCTGCGAGATTTCCTATAAGTATTTTTCTACCTTTAAATTCGGGTGATGTTAACTTTTTTTTTGGGCGAATCAAAATTAATTTTCAAATGTCCAGCTTACCTTTTTTGGATGAAATGACAGAAAAAACAGTTTTGTACAATACAAGTCAAGTATTCTTTTTTAGAATTCATTTCAATATCCAAATTCAAAACTCTGTCATTATTCAAGTATTAAAACACCAATAGATTAAAAATCAATCCAAAAGGAACAAACTTAGAGAGAAAGCAATACTGTATTATTTCATAAAGAGAGAGAAATATTAAAACAAAATGACCCTTTTTTTTTCTATAAAAATAATATTATCATCTTACGGTATTTCTCTTTGTAAAACATAAATTTTGCAAAAGTAAATTATTTGCTTTTTTGTAAGTAGAATAGCCAATACAGTCTTAAATGTACATTCTGATAAAGCACCTAAGTTATTGCTGCTGTAAAATTGGTATTACAATTGTCAATTAATCAACCTTTGTAATAAGCAACTTGATATTGGTCTTGAGTAAACTGAAAGCACAATTAGACTGTTTGTTTTTATTCTATATCTAACATAACTCTCGGTATTTAATGTATGTTACATAGCTTGAAATAATTGGTTTGTCAGTGCCAATTAAACCTCATAATAAAATGATAGACTTTGACCTCTTCAGTAGTATTCATTTGCTAATTGTTTTCACTTTTATTAATATATAACTACAGTTAGTATCTAGAGTTATTAAAAAAATTAAAAAAAAGCTGGGTAGGTCTGTTATGTTTTGCATCATCGACACAACGTAACTTATGGCAATCCTTCGTGTGGTATACACACCACAATTGAGTGAAGAACAGACCCCACAACCAAACACTGGTTCCTTCTTGCTAATGAACCTGGCAAGTTAACAATCTCCGGAACTGTTACACACCAGGCACACGTACACTACACACTCATACAGTGTAAACCAACCATTACACAACAGGGATTTGAATTACAGGGATTTGAATAGTAGCAGATATAAACAATATTATTTTGTCTCTTTATAAATAACACTCTCACAATATCTACTTTTCCCATTATTGAGATACTAACCCATAAACAATCCCGAATACCTCACTTCGTATTCACTTGGAAAATCACCTTGATACCTCCAATTATTGGTATAACCTCATTTCAATAAAACTCAATCTCGAACTCAAAATTCCGCCACCTACCATATTGTAATAATTCAGATAATATACATTTATACTTTTTGTCTTGTTTTTTGCTTTTCTACCTAATACCCTTATAGCACTTTGAGATATTATAAGTTTATCTCCTAATGACTTGCGGGTCTCATTTATGTCTACTTGTACAAGCAAAAGAAAAGCAAATCTCTTTGTACACTCGAATAAAAAGTGCACAGACCAGCTTAGAGTAACCTACGAATCGCCGTTATAGAAACTTGTACTCCACTTTAAGAGTTATTTCTATACCGATTAAAACTAAACCCTTCGTTACTCTTTTTACTTCTTTGCTTCTTTGCTCTAATTTACTTCACTTTGCAACATTTATTTGATTAAATCTATAAGCTGCTACTACTGTCATAGAACAGTTACACAATCCTACTAAAAAGAGTATACAGCTATGTCACTGCTCTGACGTGGGAGACAAAGAACACCCCTGGCAAAAAAAAGCGCAGACCCAAACTTTAGTCGCAGACTGCGGCTATATCAAAATAAAGCCCATTCAACCGACACGGTTTTCTTCTCTTTAGCTTTTTTTATACTCTGGAGACGGGTACCCCCTGATTGCCTGTAGTTGAGTTTGACGCGCTACCTATGGGTGATTGGGAGACATTCTTTTTCTATTCTGTGCAGGAAAAAGCGGAAGTGCGTCGTCTCTAGCTTCTTGGTTAATTCTTAGAGGCGCAGATCAACATTGTTCTGAATTGTGAATTTAATTGTATAATTTCTGAAACAATGGCGACGAGCAATGTTTAAAAAAAGCTGCCGCCGAGTTAGCATCATGAAAGTTTATTGAGTGGAGGACGGGGAGGAAGTGGAGTTTACTGCCGACTCTTCATGAAATCCTTGTTCGAAGCTCTCTGGAACTGACGGTGTTGCTTGGTAGTCGAACACGCTGGACCCTGCTACTTTGTGGTAGGTTTCTCTGGTACGTTCGCAGGCCCTTCTCAGTGATGAGATAGGGTAGTTGGGATGAACCCGGTTGTTATCTTACGCCACGGATTAACACCATTCCCACACCTCCTTCGCTACCAAGTCAGGTTTACGTCCTGAGGGAGATTGAGCCGCGTAATGCGGGGACAAAGAACTTGGTGTCATGCTTTTTATTTTTTTACATTAGTAAAAAAACATTAAGTGAAATCATATAAAATAAAATAGCTTCTTTATGTATATCTTTAATAAATAAATAAAATAATTTTTAAACTGTTGTTGACTAATAAAAAAAATACGCGTTCAAACTTTTTTTTTTACTTGATTGAAGAGGTTAATGTTGTAATTAGGAAGTCTCATTAATAAGAAAAATTAATTTAGTTAAATAAATCTAAAGATTAATATAATATAATATAATATAATATAATATAATATAATATGTGTATTCTTATCATTGTGTTGATTACTGTGTTTGATTGTATGGGGCCGTTTTTATCTATAAAGTCCATTAAGAAAAATCAAAATAATTTTTGAGAATAGCAATGGCGTGAAACCTATAACTGAATTCGGCTAATCTGCATGGAGATTGTAAAGGAGATGCATCGGAATGAGCGAGAGAAAAAATAAAATAGAAAAGAAGAGAGATGAAAAGGTATAAAAAATGCGTGTTTGAAAGAAAGACAGAAAAGGCGTGGTGAGGTGTATACACAAGTAAACGTGCTCATTGTATTTACACAGACTGTGCACAAAAAAAATCGATTTGGGTGTATTTAAATAAGCATCATTACCTACAAGCATTTTTATATTACAGGCTTTAAAGATAATTTGACAGACATAAAGTATAAAGTACTAATATGTAGAAGTCATAAAATAGGCACATTTTCATATTGGATTTCATAGAGTAGAGTAGAGTGTTGTTACATGCTGGTTATTACAGCTGATTCATTGATATAGTTGATTTGTATGTCGGTTTTTTTTGTTTTGTTTAGGTCCTGGTGCTCAAAAGATACTCTGCTTTTGCTATTTTAATATTTTTAATTTTCTTTAAACGTCCACCAGAATCTATCTACTTTCTTACCTAATTTTAAAGAGATTGAGAAAGATATTTTCTATCAAGAAAGGAAAACTACTAATCTTGATTGATAGATAAAACTCCCTGTGAATCTTGTTATATTCGAACTATCTGACAAAAGTCCTTTCTGATAGTGTTTCAACCTGTTTAAAAATCCTCTAATTTTGGTAATAATTCCTAAAAAATCGCATTATATTGCACTAAGGGTGGTCTCACAGCCCTCTTATTATTAACAAGCTCTTCCATCAAATCATCAACCATTGCATCCCTCTGAAACCTTTTTCTTTTGCTATTTTCTCCCGCCATTCCTGTTCAATGATATCCTGCGGTCTCATTCCTCCCCTAGCGTGTCACACAGATTCCTACCATCTTTTCTGACGGGTCATACCCCATTTATGGTGAATAAAACGAAACGAGTTCCGATTTTCTGTTCATTTTTTCTCTAAGACTCTCTGTGTAAGCTAATTTTTGCTTATTGCATTTTGGAAACATGCCCTCCATACAAGACATTCATTCCATTTTTACCCTTCTATTTCCCACCAGTTGTCGATCCAAACACTCCCGTCGTTCCTCTCATCAGCTATACACTCTTAACAGCCTGACACCATCCCTAAACCGTTGTGTTTTAAGATATTCCATTCCCGGGTACCTTTATTTTTGCCTCTGCAGCTTCTCTTGTCGCCCATCTTTACTAGGAACTTTATTTGCCTCTTTTTTCCCACGTACACTCACTCATACCACATATAACTCAAAATATCCTAACAACAATAGAGAATATATTTCAAAAGCAGGATTGGGCACTCCTTTTCACCTTAGAATTGATATCTCAATAAAAACCCTTGGGGTTCAGCGTCCTTACAAAAAAACATATATTGTACTAAAAAGATAAATCTTGCAGCACATACACAAACTAATTCAAAGCGCAAATACCTTTTGAAAAATTCAGTATTAGTGACCTGGAATTTTGTGCACCTTATTAATGGTTATTTTTTAGTAGCTGTGGTATACACACCACAATTGAGTGAAGAACAGACTCCATAACCAAACATTGGTTCCTTCTTGCTAATGAGCCAGTTGTATGTTCTTAGTGAGGTATTTGGGATTGTTTAGGGCTTAATATCTCAATATTGGTAAAAGTAAATACTATAAAGTGTTATTTATTTAAGACATAAGATAATATTGTTTTTATCTGTTACTGTTAAAATTCTTGTTGTGTAATGGTTGGTTTACACTGTATGAGTGTGTAGTGTACATGTGCCAGGTGTGTAACAGTTCCGGAGATTGTTAGCTTACCAGGTTCGTTAGCAAGAAGGAACCAGTGCTTGGTTATAAAGCTTGTACTTCACTCAATTGTGGTGTGCATAACGCATCGACTTTCCTTAATATTGGGACACTAACCTATAAACAACCCCAAGTACTTTAAGATGCTCTTCACGGAGGAAATAACTTAATCATATCATTAATTGAAGATTTTATGGTAGTCGTGAATCTCTGAACTGTATTTTCATTGACAACCTGTTGGAACCTTGACGGCGAAAAGAGTGGCTACGTGGGTTAAAACGAAAGTAGCATTTGTATAAAGAAAAAGTCGCCCTGGTAACCACTTTGATAAAACCTTTATGTAGTTATTAGACTAATAACGAGATACTGTCTTTCCAGCGACTATAGAGCAGATTCAACTCTGTTTGAATAGCTTCTATCATGTGGGATAGCTATCACCTTTAAGTTAATTTTGAAAATGTCTCATTGTGTATGTGGCTCGACCGTTGCTATTTACGCCTGTCCGGCTTCGAGAAATATGTTTCAAATTGGCGCTTATACACAGCCTACAAATTTAAAAGAACATCTCTACACTATATGTTCTGCCAACATAAAGTAACCAGAATACTACAGCTTACTCTTCTTAAAGAAGAAATGAAATAAAGGCACGCACACACACACACAGACCCACGTATAAGCACAAAAAAGAAACAAACTGTATCCTGGCTGTTTTACAAAGGCAATGACACGACCTTTCATAATCATCACTTTTATCTCGTTTTGTTGTGAAAAGACTCATTTTTGTTTTGTTTTCTGCTTTGCTTTCAAACATCATTAAATGAATTAATGAAATGGGACACATTGTTTGCACATTATTTTACAATTAGCTACTAATGTTAACAAAAATCCCTTTTTAAAGAAGCTGCTTATTTTTAAAAAAAAAACAAGCACAAGTACATTGTGTGTTTGTGATTAGTATAATACAGTGAATCTTCTCCAAACTTGGCAGACTGTTAGTTAGACTTTACCGTGTTTATCAGGTAAACTTTTTAATTAATCAGCTCACAAACAAAGGCAGAAATAAACTTAAATGTGTGTGTATGTGTGTGTTTGAATGGGATGAGAGTTTATCATTTGTCAGTGTCAAAAGTGATTTATTACTTTTGTTAATTATAATCCGTGTAATTAGTCTATAGATAAATACATTATACAACATATTTATGTGAGTGCGTAATTTGACTGCATTAAGAATCTGTTATTTAAGCTGTGTCAAACCTATTTGTCTCTTGATGGTAATCTCTGCAGGTTAATGTTCATTGAATAGTACCAAATGTAATTTGGATTGTAATGAAAAGATAGTATGATGATGTGGCCTGTGCATCTTGGTGTCGCGTAAATTCAAATAAAAATAAAGCGCCTCTTACTTGGTTGGTGTCACTGACATGCAAAAGAGAATGAACAATGAAGTGAATGGTAATTTTTTTGTATTGAAATGTAATGAAGGATTAGCAGCATTAATATTCATATGAATAATAATAATAATATGTATAATAATTTCATGAAAAATAAATAAACAAAAGTCACTAATCATTAATGAAAGGAATAATTATTATTTAATGATCAAAAGGAAAAATAATAATAATGATTCTATTAATTAGTGAATTGATTTTCACCATTCGTTAATTGAAAGGATTAATTTTCATTTATTTTATAAATGGGTGGACTAAAAAGATAGTCCAATTTATGGCCTGATCCACGTATCAGCCTTTATCCACCACACCTCCACCTGCGAAGAATGCGATGAACTGCCAATGCCACAGTCGTGCCGGCGCTACTCGCGCTTATTTATCTGCCAGAAAAACTTTGCAGTCTTAATGGGTCAGAAGTGCAGTATTAGGCGAGTAGACGCAATCTTAGCGCCCCTCTTTCCCGCTTAGCCCTTTATGTGAAGAAAAAAATCTGAAAATTTGGACGGATTGGCCCTTCTTTTATAGTTTTTTGGCCAGTTTTTTTTTCTTTTTTTCTAGATGAGATGGACAGTCACATCTATTTTCATGTGATAGTGATAAGATGGAGCCCCATAGAAGCTTTACAAGATGGCTTTTTGCCTTGTATGAAGAAAAGGTATTAAAGAAGTGTTGAAAAAAAAAAGTGGTAAAGTCCTCCAGTCTCCCCGCATTCCATATTCACTTTTCTGTGACCAAAGTACTACCGATCTTACAAAAGAAGCATTCCGTTTAAAAATATTTTGAGAGGAGTGCGATAAAGAGAAAAAAAGATGTGTACGACGAACATATATACTAGGCATTATAAATTAGGCCAATCAGGATATGTCATTTTATAAGACACTTGTGGGTTTCTGCACCGACTCTATTAAACAGTTACAAAAAGCAACAAAGAATATGTTTAAACACACATTTACTCGCAAAAGATTCTGAAAAAAAATCACTGTATTGGCTAGGGAAGACACATCTTTATCTGGCTTTCTATACTTAATCTCCACTTTGAAAAAAAAAAAATAATATTTAAATAGCGAGTGCCCTGTGCGCTGGTTGTGTTTTATGAAAAAAATGAATTTCGAGCAAAACGACAAATTAAATACCGAAAATCCGCCATACATATACATCGGCTAAGCAACGGTCTGTTGTATGTATAAGTAACCTGGTGCGGCACAGTGAGATCCACAGTATAGAAGTTATTTGGTGCTAATTGCTCTAATATTGATCGAAATGTCAATTTATTTCACTCTAAAAATGATTTTTAAACAGAAAATCCGCAATATACATAAATCGACTAAGAAAAGTCTTTTTTTATGCATAAGTAGCCTGGTGAGACATGGTAAGATCCACAGCGTTAAGGTTATTTGGCATTATATACATACCGAAACCAAATATTGGCTCCTTCTTGCTAATAAACCTGGCGTATGTTCTTGGTGAGGTACTCGGGATTGTTATTGGGTTAGTATCTCAATAATAAAAAAATTAGATACTGTGAGAGTTTTATTTATTAAAAAGACAAAATAATATTGTTTATATCTGCTACTATTAAAATCCTCGTAATAAAAATTCCTGTTGTGTAATGGTTGATTTACAATGTATGAGTGTGTAGTGTACGTGTTCCTGGTGTGTAACAGTTCCGGAGATTGTTAACTTGCCAGGTTTATTAGCAAGAAGGAACCAATGTTTGGCTGTGAAGTCTGTTCTTCACTCAATTGTGGTGTGTATACCACAAAAGTCATTCCGAGCGAAGTAAATTGACATTTTGATCAATATTAGAGCAATTAATACCAAACAACTTTAACACTGTGGATCTTACCATGTCTCACCAGGCTACTTATGCATACAAAAAGACTTTGCTTAGTCAATTTATGTGTATAGCGAATTTTCTGTTTAAAAGTCATTTTTAAAGTGAAATAAATTGACATTTTGATCAATATTTGAGTAATTAGTACCAAACAACTTTTAAATTGTGGATCGTAACATGCCCTACCAGCTTTATTACGCATACAAAAGAGCTTTGCTTAGTCAATTTATATTTATAGCGGATTTTCTGTTTAAAAGTCGTTTTTAGAGTTGTGGTATACACACCACAATTGAGTGAAGAACAGACTTCACAGCCAAACATTGGTTCCTTATTGCTAATGAACCTGACAAGTTAACTATATTCGGAACTGTTATACACCTGGCACATGTACACTACACACTCATACAGTGTAAACCAACCATTACACAACAAGAATTTTAACAGTAACAGATAAAAACAATATTATTTTATGTCTTAAATAAATAACACTTTATAGTATTTACTTTTACCAATATTGAGATATTAACTCCTAAACAATCCCGAATACTTCATTGTCAACTCTTCTGATAACTTTGGCCCCTTTATCGTTACATTTGATTATGAATTGTGATGAATTGAGCTGAATTACACCCCTTCATTGACTCTTTGGCAAGGTTGGCTTATGATCTGGAATATGTGAGCCAAAGCCTAAACAGACGAGATATCTGATAATTGTCTCTCTACAGATGAATATTTCTATTTTCTTTAAAGAGGCTCTTCGCCTAGAGTATGCGGCAAATTGGGTTCTTTCGAACCACTTGCACAAATTATATTACTGTCTTCTCACTAATCTTTCTAGGTCCTACAAGCCGCTTTCTTGGGTCTGAAGATTTTATTTTAACTATTCTCTTAATGATGTACTTGACATTAGGCAGGCTCATGCCAACAGCCCATGAAATCTGAATTACTTTGACATCTGCTTAATGCATGTATACAATGCATTCGTCTTAGTAGGAATCCTATTTCTCAAAAGGAACATGTGTGTTTTCTGATGATGTGTCTTGCATGTTGGATTAGATTATTAAAATGAGCAAGAAAACAATGCTCATGTTTTTATTTTTTGCGGGTGTCAAAACGATTTAGATTGTGAGTCTTTAATCTTTTGACAGAGTAATTCAAAACTAGAGTTGACTTTAATAGATAGATTTCAAAAACGCGTATAATAATATTATATACTATTTCACTTCATTTGTTTAAATAAAGTATATGTAACTTTGATTTTATTAAGGTCTTTTATATATTGATAAAAAAAATTAAAAAAAAAAAACAATTAAAGTCGGTGAACACTCAAGCCTAGAGCTTTGCTGAGCGGGTTCAAGGTGGTACCTTGGCTTTACTTTATCTAAATATTCAAAAAAAGTTAAGATTAGTATATTGTCAATGAATGTTTTTATTTATTTATTACATACCTGCTATAAATAAAAATATTGCTTATCTTGAGGTATGGTCAGCTCAAGATTCTCTCGCAAAAACGAGAGAGACCCGGTTGGAGATTATTATCACCTTAATAAGCCGCTAGGCAGATAGAGCCACTGGCTAGCACACAAAAGTGTAAGGTGTGTTCGCCACTACGTCCCACCAAGCGTTTAAGTCAGAAAACCCTCAGAGTTTCCCACGTTTTGTATAAGAGAAAAAAAGCAGCATCCGCCATCAACATTACAATCAGATTATGCAACAGGACCTCTTCCCAACCGAGGTTGAGAAATTAAGGCCGCTTACAAATGCCACGTCATGCGCAGAAGACTTGAGATGACTACAATCTAACATCGAACACGCATGGCAGAAAACCCTCAGATCCCTACAAAATACGCGAGGCATAGACTGACAAGCTCTATACCGCATCGATAATTAAGCATAATTACCGGGACCACAGCTTATTATTGACTTGCATCTTTGTACAAGATAGAATGATAATATCTGATTTTACTGTATCAATTAAAATGGAGAAGATACAAACCGCGAGTAAAGAAGAAAATTAAAAAATCCCATTCACTCCCCCGTTTTAAAAGAAAAAAAATTTTTCTTCAAAGCCATCTGGGCGTAAAAGTAAAAGTCACGGCGCATAAAATAAACATCGGGTTCTGAACAAAAAATGCGCCCATATTCTTTTATCAGCATGTGATATATATAAGCCTCTCAAATACCAGTGAAGAAGTACTATTTTGCAAAACGATTCTTATAAGTGATACATTATATAATTGAGTCAATCGTAATAGCAATTACAGTTATTGTATATTGATTGGTTTACTTGTAATAATGCAATTGAAAGTACATTTTAACTTTTTATTTCTTTTTTATTTTATTTTCATAAATATTCGAGTCGTAGAGATGTTTTAAATGGAGTTGTTAAATAAACCAATTATTTGGATTCCACATTGAAATTCCAAGTTACATGATTTAATAAATATATATACGTTTTTTGAAAGTATATTTCTAGCAAGAAGAAGTTGTATGCTACGTAAATATTAGTCTTTACATATAGACAGCTTAATATCTCTCACTCATAAATAAACAAATCCTTTGGGAGGCTTATATATCACATGTTAATAAAAGAATATGGGCGCATTTTTTGTTCAGAACCCGATGTTTATTTTATGCGCCGTGACTTTTACTTTTACGCCCAGATGGCTTTGAAGAAAATTTTTTTTTCTTTTAAAACGGGGGAGTGAATGGGATTTTTTAATTTTCTTCTTTACTCGCGGTTTGTATCTTCTCCATTTTAATTGATACAGTAAAATCAGATATTATCATTCTATCTTGTACAAAGATGCAAGTCAATAATAAGCTGTGGTCCCGGTAACTATGCTTAATTATCGATGCGGTATAGAGCTTGTCAGTCTATGCCTCGCGTATTTCGTAGGGATCTGAGGGTTTTCTGCCATGCGTGTTCGATGTTAGATTGTAGTCATCTCAAGTCTTCTGCGCATGACGTGGCATTTGTAAGCGGCCTTAATTTCTCAACCTCGGTTGGGAAGAGGTCCTGTTGCATAATCTGATTGTAATGTTGATGGCGGATGCTGCTTTTTTTCTCTTATACAAAACGTGGGAAACTCTGAGGGTTTTCTGACTTAAACGCTTGGTGGGACGTAGTGGCGAACACACCTTACACTTTTGTGTGCTAGCCAGTGGCTCTATCTGCCCAGCGGCTTATTAAGGTGATAATAATCTCCAACCGGGTCTCTCTCGTTTTTGCGAGAGAATCTTGAGCTGACCATACCTCAAGATAAGCAATATTTTTATTTATAGCAGGTATGTAATAAATAAATAAAAACATTCATTGACAATATACTAATCTCAACTTTTTTTTGAATATTTAGATAAAGTAAAGCCAAGGTACCACCTTGAACCCGCTCAGCAAAGCTCTAGGCTTGAGTGTTCACCGACTTTAATTGTTTTTGTTTTTTTTTTTTAATTTTTTTTATCAATATATAAAAGACCTTAATAAAATCAAAGTTACATATACTTTATTTAAACAAATGAAGTGAAATAGTATATAATATTATTATACGCGTTTTTGAAATCTATCTATTAAAGTCAACTCTAGTTTTGAATTACTCTGTCAAAAGATTAAAGACTCACAATCTAAATCGTTTTGACACCCACAAAAAATAAAAACATGAGCATTGTTTTCTTGCTCATTTTAATAATCTAATCCAACATGCAAGACACATCATCAGAAAACACACATGTTCCTTTTGAAAAATAGGATTCCTACTAAGACGAATGCATTGTATACATGCATTAAGCAGATGTCAAAGTAATTCAGATTTCATGGGCTGTTGGCATGAGCCTGCCTAATGTCAAGTACATCATTAAGAGAATAGTTAAAATAAAATCTTCAGACCCAAGAAAGCGGCTTGTAGGACCTAGAAAGATTAGTGAGAAGACAGTAATATAATTTGTGCAAGTGGTTCGAAAGGACCCAATTTGCCGCATACTCTAGGCGAAGAGCCTCTTTAAAGAAAATAGAAATATTCATCTGTAGAGAGACAATTATCAGATATCTCGTCTGTTTAGGCTTTGGCTCACATATTCCAGATCATAAGCCAACCTTGCCAAAGAGTCAATGAAGGGGTGTAATTCAGCTCAATTCATCACAATTCATAATCAAATGTAACGATAAAGGGGCCAAAGCTATCAGAAGAGTTGACGAGATGTATAAAAAAGAGAATATAATCGAGGGAACCAAGTTTGGGGGAATGGTGGTGTGTGAGGTATTCGGTATTGTTATTGGGTTAGTATTTCAATAATTGGAAAAGTAGATACTGTTTAATATTAGCTTCTATTGATTATAATGGTGTATTAATGAGTACTTGTTAGATAAAACGAAATAAATAAATAAATAAATAAATAAATAAAGAGTAGAATAGGAGATTATGTTAAAGATGAGCAGTTGATAATACTCCTAATACAAGGCAATATCGTTATTTATTATTTGATATATTTCATTTTATAGGGAGCGATGTCCTTGGAATGCAAATGTAAACGAATTTCTTTATGCAAATTTAGGTTTCTAACACGCAAAAGCTCAGTTCTATACAAATGCGATTATTGCCATGACTTTCTTGGTTTATATATCCCTTGTTTTTATTCTTACTACAGGCATTATTCAGTGCATACTGTCTACACTATAGAAAACAAAACAAAAAGAAAGCAAAAAATACAAACAAATAAGAAATCAAGCCCTGAATTTGATTTGATTTCTTGTGTATACGGTCTGTTTGTATATAGATATACAGATATGCGAATATATTTAGAGAGCCATGTAAAAAAAAAGATGAAGAGATTAGCGATTTTGGATCAAATTGAAACTTTTTTTTTCGTTCTTTCTTTCATCTTAATATTGAAATGATTGATATTGTTACTAATGTTATTCTTTTTACTGAAATGATAATAATGACAGTAATAATTTCTTATAATTCTGAGCAACAAGGACTAATATATTAGTCCAAGGTCAGTTACTGTTAAAGACTTTTGTGGTTCAATAGACTCTTGATCTATAAATGTCCCAAAGATATTTGACAATAAAGAATAGATCCAAAAAACTTTCTCTTTTCTGTTTTTTTTTATTACTTATTAATGACAATATAGAATATCAATTGCAACAGTCAACCCCCTTTGATTTCTTTGTGTTCATACTAAAAATACATGTTAGAAATATAATATAAATATGTATTTTAGACAGGGCAGCTATACTAGTAATTGTAATTGTAATGACAATGATATTGATAATGATAATGATAATGATAATGATAATGATAATGATAATCTTCTGGTGTACTAAGAGCAAATTAGAGCCAAAAAATAATGCGAATACGATTGAGAATGAGGATGAGGCAATATTGCGTGGATCAATTGCATGTCTATTTTAGCCATAAAAAGTACTGTGTGGCTCTGTTGTGAGACTGACTTTCTTCTTAATTGATTAAAGGTAGAATCGGCATCATGCTCGTGTAGATAAAATGCCAAACGAGTCTTATACATATACATATATATCCTTGTGTATGTGTGTAATATAAACTATATATATATATAAAAAAGAGAGAGAGAGATATTTGGTTCAGGGTTCTTTTGTTTGGTTAAGATACATGCATATATGTATGTAGGTATATTGCTGCTACCAATTACAGTATTAGCTTAATACACATATAGAGAAATAAGAGACATATTGTATTTTATTGCTTCTTTGGTATAATAGAAACTATCGTTATTGGGTTCTTTCTGTAATTGACGGCTACACCCGATCGTGTTCCTGAATATCATTGCGCGTGAATGTATATATATAACAAACAGTAATGTAATGTAAATGATGTTACATAAAGTAACCCTTATCTTTGTTGTTTAATTCAACAGCCAAAGATAAGTTGAATAAATTAATAAAGTAATTAAAGAAGAAAGAAAAATTATGTATATATATATATATATATATATCTTTGCCTTATTTTGACTGTTTCAATTGAGTTGCACAGAAAAATCAAAAGAATATGAATGAAAAAGAACAAGTGTACAATATATGTGCAAATTCACGTACACTATATTTGGGGTTACGCCGTTTAATGATATAAAAATGTTTTAAAGGTGTAAAGTGTATACAGAATAGAAACACTGATACTTCCAAAAGAAATCGATCATGTACAAATTATAGTGTACTGTACTGTAGTTTAGTGTAAAGTATAATAAATATATATATAAAATAGCTTATCTTTTAAAAACACCAAAAATGAATGAATGATACACGTTCAGACTCAAAAGTGAGCACCAAAATTAAAGCGTACAAAAAAAAAGATACAAACACAAAGAAAAAAAAACATATTCTTGCGCACTTGTACGCAATTGTTGTTTGTATTTCCTGGGTCACCAACTTATATATATATATATATATATTGTATATTTTATTTGCGGGGAAATATTTAATATGGAATAATAATATTTTTATTATGATTATTTTGGCTAATGGTTCTAATTACCTGAATTCTAGTGAGATTAGTTGATAACACACGCTAGAACAGTACTGGGTAGGCTGCTGTTAATAAATATAAATAATGGTACCGATACCGATACTGATACTGATACTGATGATTGTTTTAGTAGTTCTAGTAAAAATTATAATGTAATGTAGTGTAATAGAAAAATGCAACGCCACTTTGAGCTGTTTTCCGCGTACAGAACTGTGTGTCAGTTTTCTTGTATACATCTACATATATTCTTGTTATTTTATCTCAAAATAGAGAATATCAATGCACGTGTATAGTGGAATGTGCGCAATAGAGTAATAAGGTCAAGCAATACAAAGGTTGGGTTTCTTTGTTGGTGAGTATGATTTTATGGAATTTAGTGTGTAGCCATATGTATATATTTGCTTGTCTATTTGGCTTTTGTTTTTGTTTAACAATTATACAAAAAGGATGTTGCATGGTTGATTGCTTGTAAAGAACATGCTTATTTTTATTTTTATGTTTGACTTGTTTACACAAAGCTAAATAAATAAAGGTAGAATAGAATAGAATTGTGTGTAGGCTTAGCATTTGGAGCTATATGTCGGTTCTTGTAGGACAATGAGAGTACAGTAATGGCACAATTTCCTGTTTGTTTCCTTAATCAGGTATATATGATGTAAATGAAGAAGAACAAAGAGAGCAAGTAAAAAGAATAAGAAGAAGGTTGTACATGACTCAATTGAGTTACACGCACGTATATATACTTTATTTATTTTGACTATTCTTTTAAAGACACTTGTATGATGTATTGAGCCCTTTTTTGTTCTTTACCTTGACATCTTTACACTACATTAACATGGCTTTGATGTTACGAATATGAATTGGGTTAGTATTGTATTTCCTTTTTGTGTGTGATTACAGAGATGGTTGAATAGAGTCTAAATGAAACAAAAGAATATGTTAAACAAACTTGATTGACTAATCGTGTGCTCTGGTGTTGCAGGTTTATCTCTTGTTTTGATACTTGTAATAGGCATTGACTTTATTCTCAACACAGTACACAAATAGAGCAACTATAGATAATCATATCATATCGAAATCAAATCATATAAAAATCTACATCTAAAATACAATCTGCTGATAATAATGTTTACTTTTCTTTTTATATACAAATTACATTACATTACATTGCATTGCAATTGGATAAACTGGTGGCCTTATTTTTTATTTTATTAATCAATTTTATATTTATATTTATATTTATATATATATATAATAATAAAAGATACCAAAAGCCAATAGCATTTCTATCTTTCTCAAGATATAGTAATAGTAAAGATTAGATAGTCAAAAGAATCCGTCCAAGCCAAGTCATTCTCTTGCTTTCCTTTCTTTATTCTTTTGATTGATTGGCTTGACTAATTTATATTTGGTTTTGTCTTGATTTACATACTATATCCTTATTTTATTTTATTTTGCTTATCTTTTATATATATATATATATATATGTGTGTGTGTGTGTGTGTTTCAATTCTTGCTACAATATTTAATTCTGGTGATGGTCATTGTTTGTACGATGTACGGGTGCTACCTTGAGCTATTTTTTTTATATTATATTATAATTATTGTATAAATATTATTATTATTATTTTCAATCCGAATGTTTGGCAAAAATTGAATAATTGAATAATGATATATATATATATTATAGTGTTCTTTCTTTCTTTCCTTCCTTCTTTCTTTCTATTAGAACAATGTATTCTATATAGCCTATAAATGGAATCTATCCATCATACTATTGAAAAGAAAGAGTTAAATTGATCTCTTTTTTTTAAGTAACTATTATTATTATAAAGACAGTAATAAGGCTAATAGACAGGGACCGTGCTTGTATTGAATATGCTTATATTACATGTATACATGCGCGTGCATGTGTGTGTGCGTGTGCGTGTGCGTGTGTTTGTGCTTTGTTCATTCAAGAATATATATATATATATATATATATATAAAAGTATAAATTAAAATGTTATATTAAAAAATAATGATTATCTCTCGCGTGTATGATAGTCGGATCCTTATTTATTTTTTGTTTTCAAAAAAAAAATTATATAGAATAAAAGACAGAATGACTTGACCAGCTTTCTGGTCAGTTTTTTTGTACTTGGATCAAAAACCAGATAGAATATATATATGCTTGGATGCCATGGAGTCAAAGGCTATTATGGCATTCAGCCATGGTGTGTACTCTTTGGATTATCAGAAGGTTCCTATTATGTAACCAGGTGTTACTTTTTTCATTATTGCTATTATTGCTATATGTACCTGTTTATCATGGGTAAAAAAATAAATAAAAAAAAACGAATTCTGTTTTATCAAACAAAGATGAATAATAATAATGTTGGTACCAAGTACTGAGCGCTAAGCACTGAGCACTAAGTACTGGGTAAGTAGTATGTAATTAGTGATAATAGTGGTGAAGAAAATTGAGAGTGTATTATAAAGTATATAAATAAAAGTAAGCAAGAGAGAGAGAGAGAGAGAGATCCTCCATCAGGTGCACCTTCACAACTAGTGATTCCTCAAATAGGCTTATCTATGAGTAACCGCCGAATGATTGGCTGATCGTACAGTCGGCGCACTGTACACCTTTTATATATTTATATATTTATATAAAGAGCTCGTTTATGTATCTTATCAAGGATTCGGAGCATATCATTGGCTAGTCACGATCTATCTTACTACACCCAGTAAAGAAATATAAAATGTATAAAAATAAAAATAAAAATAAAAATAAAAATATATTTTATGAAACACATAAAGCACTCATATTCTACTTTTAACAATAGGTAGATGATAAAGACCTCTGGGTATTGTATTGAATGTCAAGGGCTGGAATAGAGTGTGTATATTATGGACCGTGATTTCGGTGAATATGAATATGAAGAATAAACAAGAGAGTACGAATCTGGCATCAGCTATGATGTTCCTGTTCCTTGTTATCACTATATCTTGTGCTCACAAGACAAGAGGCCTTGTAATCTTGGACCAATCAAGTGAACAACAGCTTTGATCGGATGAAATAGACAAACACCGCTAGAGGTTGATTGATTGCTTTAAAGTGAGTGATTGGTAGGATAAGCCAAAAAAGCAAATAAAAAGAAAGTTGGCTGGTTGAGTGGAATAGAAAGTAAAATTATTATTGTTGAATTATAAAGTGATCTAAAAAAGAACAAAGCTTGTGAAATCATAGTACAAGACGATATTGTGCCATCTTTGCACTACCCTTTCTATTTTCTTTTCTTGCCTCTCTCCTCATTCTCTTTCTTTTTTATATATATTATTATTATTAACCTTTAAGTTCCGAGTCACGACAGAAAATAAAAAAAAAAAGCAAAAACAATTAACCTGAACACTCAGGTACAGGCAACCACAGATCACATCTAGTCAACACCAAACAGCTGCACTATTAAAATAAAATGAAATATAAGCAGGACACTATATAGGTATAGATCTTACTCTGAGGTTATTTTGAACATTGAATATAAAAAAATAAAAAATAAAAAGCCAGCAAAAAGTGTGGCAGTCAAAATACTTTTTTATTATTATTTATTTTGTTTGTGCGTGTGTTTCCTTTCGCTAGTCAAATCTCGGGTCAAACAACATAAAAAGATCCTCATTTTTTCTGGTTTCTCTTCTTTTCTTTTCTTTGGCAAAAAAAAAAAAAAAAAAAAGAGAGAAAAAAAAGAAAAAAAAAGAGAGAGCTTCTTACATTATTAAAAAACAAAATATACTTCTTCTTCTTCTTCTTTTCTCTTTTCTTTCGACTATCAACATCATCTACCTACTTCTTTTATTATTTTTATAAGAGAAGAATTATATCATCATGACAGAATCTGGAAATTATATGCTTGGTTACCCTTCAGAGAGATTCTTTGACAAGGAACATCTTGTACAAATGTTGAGTGATGCCTGCAGATCCAACCACCCCTCACCCTCACCCTCCTCTGATGCACAGACTGTCTTCAGCAGCTTCCCTTCTCCAATATCATCAACAGCCGGCGCTGGTGCCGGTTCTCTCAATAACAGTCCAACTCTCTCAACCATCAACCCAATCCATCTTCACGCCTCAAACTCCTTTCTCGACACCTTTCCAAACATTTACCACCACCAGCCAAACCAAGTTCAGCCAACCGAATCACTCGACCAATATGTTCAATTCGAAGACGATTCAATGGCCTCCTCAACCACAACCACAACCACGAATAATACCAACAACAATACTAGTAATAATAATGACTCACAGTCTGTATCCCCAAAAGAGACCAACCAATTTTGCCGCTCTGATCCAGCTACTCCAGACCCAACCGTGCGCCAGCAAGAATGCTTCAATTGCCATGTTACCAAGACTCCTCTCTGGCGACGCACCCCTGACCGCGCCCACTCTCTCTGCAACGCATGTGGCCTCTACTACAAGCAATATGGCAACCACCGTCCCCTTCATGTCAGACAAAAGCAAGCATCTCAATCCAACAAACAACAATCTCATCCCATTACTGTTGCTGCCATCAAAGCTGCAGCTGCAATTGCTGTCACTGTTACTGCTGCCAATAATACTAACAATAATAATTCAACCACGATTCAACCACTTTCACCTCCACTTTCTGTCCTTAAAGTAGCTGGCCCTACTTCCCCTCTATCATCCCCACCACCTACCGCAATCCATATCTCTCACTCCCCGACCCTCGATTTTGCTTCTACTCACCCACATCACCAAACCCATGAACATGAACATGAACATGACTTTCATAACCATAACATTCACTCATTCAACCCAGACAATTCTCCACCCCTGTCTACCATCAATAATCTCGAACAAACATGTGATTCACAGGAGGTGCTTTTACCACAGCTTCCACAACAAACAAACACAGCAACAACAGTAACAACAGCAACAACAGCATCAGTAGCCGACTCTCCTTCCCAGCAATGTGCCAACTGTCTTCAGACAAACACCCCACTCTGGCGTAAGAATGACCGGGGGGAATCGGTTTGCAATGCCTGTGGATTATACGCCAAACTTCATCACCGAGACAGACCTGCTGCTATGCGCAAGCCAACCATCCAGAAGCGTCGGCGAGGCTGTTCAGTCGAGACTTTCCAGCAGAGATCCGATGACCAGATCCAACAACGACCAGCCAAGCGACCAAGCCTTCAGAGTTCTGAAGATCTTCACATTAACAGCAGCAACAACAACAGCAACACTATGATCAATATCAACAATATCAACAATATCAATATTAAAGAAAACCATGAAAACAACAACCAGAATCAGAACCAGAACCAGAACCAGAACCAGAACCAGAACCAGAATACTATTCCCTTGACACTCCCACTAGGATATCCTGTTACATTTGTGACCGAACCCTTGCCAACACCACCCCTCCTCTTTACTCCTGCCATTTCGCCTCTTGTTTCGACTGGCAAGACCTGGAACGAGTTTGATGACAGCCGGTTCACATCTCTCCTCAGTCGGATGAACCTTGGGCAGATGCATGGGTTTCTGGGTATGCTTGAACGACGATGCGAAATCCTTCGATCGATTCTTTACACACAAGAACAACACCAAGATCAACCTTGAGTTCTTACCATATATCTATATATTCTTTCTCTCTTTCTCTTTCTATATGTCTTTCTGTCTATCTATCTATCTATCTATCTATCTATCTGCATGCCCTTTCTTATTACCACTAATATTATTATTTTATATATATATTTTATTTTATTTTATTCTATTTTTTTTTCTTTTTTACAAACTCCTTTTATGTCTATAACTCATATTCCCCTTTCCTTTTGGTGTCCTTACTATACACATCTTCTTGCTCTCCTGTCGACCGGGAGAAGAAGAAGCAGAAAAAAAAATCCCAACCAAAAAAAAAATAGACCCCAAAAAAAAAAGAAAAGAACGTTGCTTTATGTTCCATGTCACCTTTCTTCTTTATTTTACTTTTTTCCCCATTTTTTTTTTACTCTATTTACACATAAAATTTTGTACACAATTTTTTTTTTCATATATACTTGTGCATTTTGCACACTTTGCACATTTTGCACACTTTGCACACAAAAACCCATCGCTCTTATTATTAATATTAATATTATTTTTGTTTTTGTTTTTGTTTCAAATTTTCCTTTGTTTCAATTCTTTCGTGTCCTATAGCCTTGATTTCTTCTTTATTTTCTTTACATATTAAATACAAAGCAATGCAATATTACACATTCGCATTCATACACTCGCATTCACACTTACACACAAAATAAAATAAAATAAAATAAAATAAAATAAAATAAAATAAAAATTTATTCATCTATTTTTATTATTTAAGAAACTCAAAGACATACTCTATAGCCATAAATTCATATGGTTATCAAAGTATCCAACATATAGATCGATGTATATTTCATGTGCAAAATAAACAACTCTGGTGAAACATTCTTTTTTATTTTTTATTTTATTTTTTCCTAGTCAGCCTAATCTAATCTCTTGAAAAATTATATATATAGGCAAAGAGAGAAAGATAAAGACAGAGATAGAGATAAGATACACAGAACTTTGTGACAGGAAAAGAAATATAGTATAGAAAAATATAGTAACAAAGAAAAAACAAAAAAAAAAACAAAAAAAGGTTTTGGTTTTCTCCTTCCGCACATATACCTTTTATATATATATATATATATATATATGTATACTAGGTAGAGGCAATGTGAGCTAGTAGCCCACCGAGTAGCAATATCAATAGTGGTAGAGGTGGTAGAGGTGGTGAAAAGTAATATAAAAAATATATATATAATAAAAAAAAAAAGGCGGAATAAGGATTGTCATGGGGATACAATAAAAATAATAATAATAACAGTAAGGGTTTCTCTATAACACAGACAATACTAAAAGACCAGAGTGACATATGTCAGTCCTTATCAACAATAAATAGACTTTACTAAAAGAAAACCAGTGTATTTATTTATACTAGCTTAATATTCTAATACTTGTCCTAGGTTCTTGAACAAATTCCACCAAATCACATAATGTTTTACAGTCCTTTTCAATAACCAATTAAAAAAAAATTCATTAGTATCCAAGTCGGTTCATTACACTCCAAAAATTAAAATTTGTCTTTTTATTCGAATTTACGATTCAACACGTACAATATTTTGGTATTAAAGGGGACCATAACAATGGCAAAATTTATGTATTCCCGAGATAATTGTTACTCATTCTAAACACTCGACCGTGACTTCTAATGAATGGTCCCTGGCATGTCCACTGCTGATAGAAATAGAAAGAAAAAGAATAAAGTCAAGAGATAAAGATATCCGTATGAATGGAAAGGAGACAAGAATAAAAAAAACAAAATATGATTATGTACGTTATATTGTGCATGATAAAGCTATAGGGGGGGTTTTTCTTCTTCTTCTTCTTTTGAAAGAAAGAAAGCTATAAAAATAAGGTAGGTTGTAAATTATCTGTCCTCTACTGAAGAGCATAAAACAACTGGTATGAACTTTCCTAACGAAGCTTGGTTCAGAAACGGTATTCATGCAATTTTTTTTTAACCAGGCTTACTACGAGAAGCAAACATAATGTCCATCTTAGCCGCTTTCTTCTACTGCAGGGTTGATTACAGTCAACATGTGTATATAAATATACATTAGTCTTGGTGAAATGTAGAAAACATAGCCACAAAATTATAATTATGGACAATGCACCCCATTCACGCATTCAGATTAATGAAAATCTCTAACAAAATGTATTTATTTTCTTCAGTTGCTCTCCTGAACTCTAAACCCTAATTGACCAATTCTGGGCAGTGGCAAAAAAAAAGAAGTAAGGTTAGGCGCCACATGTAATAATGACCTTGATAACTTCAACATAAATGCTATCAGTCTAGTGATAAAGAATAAGGAGAAGGAAAGAAGGGCAATCTAATACTGGACTATGTGATTCAAAAATATCGGCAAAACCATAACTTGGCAATGAAGCACATGAAAATAAGAAAATAAGAAATGGATCTTGATCCCTGTCTATACACACGATAAGCAAAAACAAAACCCTATCCCATCCAACAGCCATTTCTAAGCAACAAAATAATAATAATAATAATAATAATAGCACAGAGAGTGTAATTAACCATAAAGCTTTCTTTGCTAATATACTCCAAACCAAAAAAAAAAAAAAAAAAACAAAAAAAAAAGGCGTTTATTTTTTATTTTCATTATATCAGTCAAATGCAACAAAGTTTCTGTTGGGCCAACTTTGAATGAGATACCTATGGCGATTGTTTGAAACTACAATGGTAATTTTATATACTATTATTACGGTAATGAAATTTGATAGAGACGAGGCACTAAAGTATCTCAAGAATATTATGACGATCATGTCGCTCACACAAAAGCCCCAACCCTTTACTTCCCACCACCAAATGTAAATAAGTATGTGCTCTTGTGTTTGTGGCTTCTAATAAACTGTATATATATATTTTTGTTAAAAAAGAATTGTTCGGGATGAACGGAAATTGCTTCAACAATAAAATTCATCCAGATCATCATTTGCAATTGCCGTCATTACATAATACTGTACTCTTGTTAAACTGTTAAATTTGAAAAGAAAGAAAGAAAGAAAAAAAGGGGAAAAATAATATACCTATTCTCTCTTTCTCTCTCTTTTTTTTTGGAATTATGAAATGACATGGATACTAATTGATCTTTAATTGATCTTTAATTGGTTGCTATATTGGATATTGAGAAGCACTGTGTACATTTTTTTGAACATATAGATAGATAAAGAAACAATTTTCCTAATGGTTAAATGATAAATTTCCTTTATTCCTTGTACTTTATTTTATTTTCCTTTTGGATTTTGAATTTTGAATTTTAGATTTTCTTTACAAACAAACGCACATCACTAATATTAATACAAATACAAATATGCAAGTCAAAATTCTCACAATGTACAAAACACAAAACACATACATAGATACATATTAAAAATACTCATTGTTGTTGTTATTTAATACTAAATTATACTTCTTCTTTCTACTGCCTTACATATTAACTATCCAATTTTGACTATCCGATTTTTTTTTTCTCTTTTGGTGTAAAGATATATATATATATATTGCTTATAATAATAAAATCATTAATACAAACAGCCAACAACAACAACAACAAAAAAATAGAATTATAGAGAGAGAGAGTCAAATTATTTTTTAATTCAATTATATATATATATATATAATATATATATTTTTTTATATATGTAGCGAAAGATTTATTTTATGTAAGTGTGTGTAAGAGAGAAAAATCTTGTAAATAAAAAAAAAAGAAAACAAATAAAAGTAAGGAATAAAATAAAAAAAAGAATAGTTAAGGAAGAGGTTAAAAGAGATAGATAGAGTGTGATAGTAAAGAGGTAAGTAGAGAGAGAGATAAGTAGAGAGATAAGTAGATAGAGAGAGAGAGAGAGAGAAAATTTACACATACACACAACAACAACAAGAAACATATAAGTATAAAAGATCTATATAGATATAATAATACTTTTTTTTTTTACTTATACGATTCCATTTTTTAGGGGGGTTGTTGTAGTAGTTTATGAGTGAGAGTTGGAAGAGTTCAAGACCTGAGCGGCGTGGTTGGTCTGAACAGAAGAGAAGCGACGCATCTCCTTGGCATCCATGGAGCGCTTGTTCTTGCCCAAGAGGTTCTTGGCAAAGTTCTGGGGACGCTCGAGGGACTTGAGGGAACGGGTGCGGTTGGCGTAGTAGCGGGCCGAAGAGGTTCCAGACATGGCAGAGGCGCGGCGGGACTGGCCAGCCATGGGGGTCTTGGACTCCTGGAGGGTGTTCTTGGGCTCGAAGAGATAACGCATACCGAACTTGAGGAAGTCCATGGGCAAGAACCAGATGAAGTTCCAGATCCAGACAATACCGGCCCATGACCAACCGCAACCCTGGATGGAAGTGAAGGGCCAGTCAGCATAGACAGCAATGAAGGTAGCGACCAACTGGGCAACAACGAAAGCGCACATCAACATGATTGAGGGGCGCTCCATGAAGAAGAAACCGCGCGAACGGGTGACGAAAATCAAACCCTGGGAAATGGTAGAAACCTGGAGGTAGATAACAGAGTGGAAAACGTAGTCGTTGGCATCATCAGAGCTGTGGACGCCAAACTTGTCCTGGAAGAAGGTGGTCTTGAAGATGACAGCAAAGAAAACGACAGTGGAGGCAGTGAGGTAAAGACCGTAGATGATAGCATAGGTAAAGATCTCACGCAAGTTCCAGGCATCTGGGTATGGAGAGGGCTTGACGCGATCAGTCGAGATAGTCATGATGGTACCGTCGTTAAGAATGGCGAGAATCAAGACCATGAAGGGAGGGAAATCAAACTGGAAGGCCCAGCACAAGATAGAGAAACCGACGACAACACGAATGGTAACAGAGCAGGTGTAGATAGAGTAGTTGCGCATACGCTGGAAAATCTGGCGGGAACCGATAATGGCCTCAATAATGACAGACAGACCGGGGCTGGTAAGCACAATATCGGCAGCAGAGCGGGCAGCATCAGAAGCATCGTCGACAGCAATACCGACGTTGGCCTTGGACAGAGCAGGGGCATCGTTGACACCATCACCAGTCATGGCGGTCATGTGACCAAGAGCCTGCAGACGTTCGACAATCTCGTACTTGTGTTCGGGGTACACACCGGCAAAGCCATCGGCCTGGAGGACCAATTCGTCAACGTTGCTATAACCAGAGCCGGCGGGGGGGCCTTCCTTAAGAGTCTTGGACAAGAACATGTTGTCACCCATGCCGAGACGACGACCGGTTTCCTTTGCGATAGCGAGCTGATCACCAGTGATCATCTTAACCTGGACACCAAGAGCAATAGCACGATCGATGGTTTCCTTGGTATCAGAACGTGGGGGATCGTAAATGGGCAAGAGACCGATGAGACGCATACCAAGACCTTCGCCTTCGACTTCACCGCTAGGGACTTCATCAACAGCAACAGCAAGAGCACGGAGACCACGGCGGGCAAACTCGTCGACATCGTCGTTGAGAGCCTTGATCTGTTCTTCGGTCTTGTCACGGGTGCAGAGATCGAGAATGGTGTGGGACATACCCTTGGTGCAACGGAGGACGGCACCGTCGGCATTGCGGCGGTAGGTGATCTCGGTACGCTTGTTGACGGGGTTGAAGGGCTTGAACTCGAGTTCGGTCATGCCATCACGGGAGAGCTTGGGGTCAGGAAGAGAGTTGACGATACAGAAATCGATGGCGTCCTGGTTCTCGGTACGGGAAGCGTAGGCAGAGAGGCGGATGATATCGTCACCGTTGAACTCGGCGTAGGTCTTGATGGTGGGCTTATCGACGATGAGCTTGTTGAGGGTCAAGGTACCGGTCTTGTCAGAGCACAAGATGGTGACGGCAGCCATCTCCTCAATGGCAGTGATACGGGTAACGATAGCCTTGTGCTCGGCAAGCTGCTTGGCACCAATGGCAAGAGTGACAGACAAGACGGTAGGCATGGCAATGGGGATACCACCAATGAGCAAGACAAGCATGTTATCAACACCACGACGGTAGGTGTAGTGGAAAGCAGCGTACTGGACAATGATGACAATGACCAAGAAGATACCGATGGTGCAGAGACAGAAGTTACCAATCTTGGCAAGAATGGTCTGCAAGTGACCAACATCCTCACCAGCCTCACCGACAAGCTTGGCAGCACGACCGAAGAAAGTGTTGAGACCAGTACCGATAATGATGGCTTCAGCCTCACCCTGCTTGACAGTAGAACCAGAGAATACTTCGTCACCGGCTTCCTTGCCGACGGGCAAAGATTCACCAGTAAGAGCAGCTTGATCGATAGAGACTTGACCGTGAGCCTATATAAGATTTATTAGTATTATTATTATTTTTTAAAAATATCTAATAAAGTATACTTACAGTAATAAGACGACCATCGGCAGGGATGACATCACCGAGCTTGATAGAGATAACATCACCGGGAACAAGCTCAGAGGCTTCCATAGTGTGCCATTCACCGTTACGCTTAACCTTGCACTCGGGGGCGAGAGCAGCCATGAGAGCCTTGACGGCGTTACCGGCCTGACGTTCTTCCATGAAACCAATGACAGAGTTACCAATCAGGAGGAGTACGATACCAATGAAATCGGGGTAATCGGGAGCACGGTGCTCACCGTTAGACAGAGCAATAGAAACCAAAGCGGCAGCCTCCATAACCCAGGAGAGAGGGTTCCACATGAAACCGAGGAACTGGAGGAGGGGGTTGACTTCCTTGGTCTCAAGCTTGTTGGGACCGAACTTTTCCATACGGCGGGCAGCCTCATCAGAAGTCAAACCTTCGGAGTTTGTCCTATTGATTTTTTAAAAAAAATAAAAAAATTGAAGATGTGACGTTTAGTAAAAAATTTGTCATGACCAAAAAAAAATAAAAAAATAAAAATAAAAATTTATAGGGGGAGGGGGGGAAGACAGATATAGAGAGAGAAAGATTTGATTGATTGATTGATAGGTAGAGGGGGAGAAGGGGAATGATTATTGGTTGAATTGTTGGTTGAGTAGGAGATAAATTATACTAATAAGTTTTGTAAAAGTAAAATAGAATAGAATAAAATATAGTAACATAAAAAAGTGTGTGTTCACAAAGGACTTCTTTTTTTTATAAAAAAAATCCGGGAATTTTTTTCCAGGCACACAAGCACCAAAAAAAGAAGAAGCTTTGTACACACTCTCAGACAAAGGGCACAAAGGGCACAATAAATAGAATTGTGAAGTTTGATTGAAATTAGGGAGTAATGGTATAAATATAATAATTATGTGAAGGGAGTATGTATATATGTATATATATGGGGATGAAATATAAACAGGGAGAAGAGAGATCAATTATGAAAAGAAAATAAAAGAAAAGAAAATTAAGTGACATGAACGTACTGTAGCAACTGGAATACATCTCCGGGCTCCATGGTGGAGAGATCGAATTTATCCTTGTCGTAGAGTTCTTCGACAGTGAGCGAGGCCAGGTTGCCGCTGATGTTGGTCTTTTGATAGACTTGGGCATCGCCAACCACTTCGACGTTTTCCGTTTTCTCAGACATGTTGGGATAGAGTAATAGCTGGTATTATCAAGGTTGTCTTTATGTTTTGTTGGTGAGATAAAGAGGAAAAAGAAGGTGGAAAAGAAAAAAAAATCTCTATGAGAGAGAAAGCAATGCTCTTATTTTTTTCTTTTCTTTCTTTTTTAAAGAGAGAGAGGGAGAGAGGGAAAAGGGTTTTTGTGAGAAAAAAGGTAGTGAGAGAGGTGGCGATGGTCAAAGGAACAAGAGAAAAAAGAGGAAAAAAAACAAGATAAGGGGGTTTAGGTGTTGGCTTTTATAGTTCTTTTTTTTTATATTTTTTATTTGAAGTAGGGGTTTCAATTGAAAATTAAAGTAAAAAAAAGTAAAATAAAATAAAATAAAAATATTTTAGAAAAAATTATAATCGTATTTGATGATTTGGTTTCACACACACAAAAAAGGAATTGAAACTTAAACACGGGCAGGGGGGGGGGGGGGGGGGAGAGAGAGAAAAAAAGAGGAGGGAGAAAGGGGAGGGGGGGGAGGAGAAAGACGGTGGGGGAGATAGAAAAAAAAATAGTTGAGTTTTGTGGGGGGACTAAAATAAAATACAAATTATATAGAAGATGAAGAATAAGAAGAGCGAGGGGGCTATAAAGAAAGAAAGGGATTGGGTGGGGGGTGAGTTGTAGGGATAAGAAACTATTAGCCAGGCTGAGACAAATGAAAAACAGAAAGAAGACGATATCAAGTTAAAAATGAATGAAACAGAAACAGGCTGAGAGAAATAAGAACATCAAAGACAAATGGGCTGTGAAAGATGTTTAGATTATGAGAAACAGAAACAACGGCTGAGAGGGGATTGGTTTCGATGAAGGAGGCAATATTAGACGAGTGAATTGAAGCGAATTGAAGTGAATTGAAGTGAATTGAATTGGTTATGTGGGTTGACTTGAGTTTGACTGAAGTTTGGGGGTGTAGACTAGGGATGTATGTATAAATTTCAGTTCATTGAAATTTTTTTCGACTGAGAAACTGATTGGGAGGAGTTTAGCTAAAAGGGCGAGATAGATTTCGCACATCAGCGAGTCAGATCAATTCAGGTCAGGTCAAATCAATTCAAATCAAATCAAATCAAATCAAGTCAGTCAAATCACACCTTACACACTTTATTTACACACTTCATTTACCCTTTACATTTTACTACACTACACTACACTACACTACACCATGCATATCGAGTCAATCATTCATTCAATACTGAAGAGCTGCTAGGCCTACAGGACAGATAGCAAAGGGGAAATATGGTCTGCAATTATTATTATTTTGGGGGTTTTTAGATGGAGAATATAATTTGTATTGACCACAGGATTCCGAAACTGGATTAGGATAGGTAAACGGCAGCAGTTACGGTCTTACTTTTTGTTATTTATTTATTTTACACTACCCCGGTTAAGCTAATCTATACTACACAGCTTTTGTATGTGTATAATTTATTTATATAATACAAACATTCACACCCACACTCGTAATCTCACTTAAACTTGCACCACTCACACAAACGCACTCTCTCTCTCTCCACAAAACAAAACAAAAAATGATACACAGCTACACAACTTACACAACTTCTATCCATGCTTTTTTTTTTTTTTTACTTTTTTTTTGTCTCTCTTTCTCTTTCTGTCTTCGGCTTGTTTAATCGCCGTCCAAAGCTAGTACCAATAGTAACCAACTGACCCTGCCGAGTACCATCGCCGTCATGAAGAGCCATCCCCCGCATTTGCCCGCCATGTCAGTCACCTTTCCCGTTTATTTTTATTTATTTTTATTATGTTTTAAAATAATAATGGATGTATCAAATCAAAATCGAAAATCGTAAATCAATCAGGAAATCAAAGACCAGTTTTTTTTTTATTTTATTTTATTTTATTTTATTATTTTGTAACTTAGCAACCAAGTATCATAGCAACTAATCAAATTTAGGTATCCTAGCAACTGATTATATATCAGAGTGCATATATTGTACTTGTGTACATACACAGTAATAGAGAACAAAAAGTAAGTAACAAAGTGTGTGTAAGTAAAAATAAAAATAAAATAAAAATAAAATAAAATAAAAAATGGTCATCTTGGGAAATCAGGCACGTTTAACCACGAATAACAGATATGTACCTTTTCTTTAGCTCTCTTTTTTTAATTTTTTTTTACAGACAGACGAAGATACACACACACACATACTCTAAAACTAGAAGCACAAAGAAAAATATATATACAGACAGACAGACAGACACTGTGTATGTAAGAGAGAGTGAGAGAAAAAAAAGGTCCTATCCCTTCATTTTCATTTTTACCTGACGTCACTTTCACTCTTCTTTCTCACTTGCTTATTCACTCCACTCTCTCACGTTTTTATACATATACTTTATTTTATTTTATATATCTGTGTGTTGAATAATTATTATCATTTGGCCAGGGCAAATCAAAACAATTCACTATCTGATTTTATTTTATTTTTTATTTGACGTCGATCTGAAAAACAAAGCTTTGCCTTGAAACACAGCCGTTTGGGCCGCGACAGTAAAAGGAAGAAGTTAAGGTATAAATAAAAAAAAAAAAGAGAGAGAGAGAGATACACATTACACACATGAGTGCGCGTGTATTATTCCCTTTCGCAAAATATGCTCATTTGCTTTCTCTCTTTTCTGTCTTCTTTTTTTACTTACTTATTTTCAAAGAAGTCACTAACTTGAAAAATACAAGAGATATTATTTATATGTGCATGTGTGTATAGAATATTATATATCAAAATCAAAATTATTTTTGCTACTTTTGGGACCCTTTATCTTTCATCTTTTTTAAAAATAAAAAAAATAAAAACTGTAAGAGATCTCTTATCTGAACATGACTTGAATTTCTTTTTTATTTCTTTTATCCTTTTTTCAGACCTTTGAGAAACATATAGAGTTAAACATGAACAGAAAGACTTAAAGAGGCCATCATCATCATCATCATCATCATAATTATCATCACCCCTCCCCCCCCCATACACACACACAACTATACATACTATTCACTACACACACGCACACAGATAACCCCCCCTTTCCCTCTTGTCCTCCTCGTCTTTGTCCCTTGGTCCATTATTACTTCCATCTTTCTTTATTTTATTTTATATTGTTTTATATTAGCATTAGGCTTCCAAAAGGTCTTTATTTTCTAATCTCACATGTCCTTCTCCCCCAATTCCCCTTCCACCTCCACCACCTCCACCACCATCATCACCTTCACCTTCACCTTCACTCACCACCCCACCTCCACCACTCCTTCACTTCACTTCACTTGAATTCCCTCTTTATTGCTATCTATTTATATATCTAATAATTAGACAAAGACTCTTTTTTTTTTTTTGAGTGGCAAGACTATTTTTCCTTGAATTTTCTTTGGTCTTTTTAAAATATATATATATACTTGAAGATCGGCTGCATTGTTGTTGTTCTATATCTAAATAGCTTTACTACACTTTAGTCTCTCTCTTTTTTCTTACTTTCCTTTTACTTTCCCTTTAAATTATATAATTTGATATATCTTTTTTTTTTTTTGTGCTTGTGTATTTGGTACGGTGTTAAATTTACCCTCCAACTTTAATGTTTTATTTTATACTGTACTATATAATTTTTATATTCCTCTCCCCTCTCTCCCAAAAGAAGGATGAATATTTAGCAAGTCTTATTTTGTTTTATCGGTCCCACCTACGGATCGGTTCTATCGGACGGCCTGGCCGGACTGAAATCCAATGGCCTAGAGTTACCGTCCCTCTCTTTCTACTCAATCACTCCACTTCACTGACTAATTTTCCTCTTTGCTGTCTCTATTTCATTTGTTGGTTATCTGACCCTAAAAAAAACCCCCCCTCGAAATCATCGCACAACCCTTTCTATCTTCTACTCTGCTCTACTCTGCTCTACTCTGCTCTGCTCTGCTCTGCTCTGCTCCACTCCACCTCACTCCACCTCACTCCACTTTACTTTATTCCCCCCCCCCCCGTCCTCCTCTCTTCTTCCTTTCCCATCCTACACCCACCCCCTGGCCCCGTCCCCCCTTTTCTTTTTGTACTCTCTCTTTCTTTCTTTCTTTAAAAGGGTAACAGAAATAAATAAATAAATAAAAAAAATAAAAAAAAAAGATCAAAATGGTACAATTTTATTCTGGTAGTTTGGTTGGTTGTGATTATGTCCTGGGAAAATAAAATCAAAGTTTAGGAGTTGATAATGCAGGGCCAATTCTGCACAACAAGATAAAGTGTAAAATGAGATAAAAATTGATTCCAGTCTTCTGTAATCTCTATCTATCTATCTATCTATCAATCTGTCTATTTGTATCTATCTATCTACATACATACATACATACATACATAAATGCATGCAAGTAATGCATCTGTATCATTATCATTACCATTATCATTAGTGATGGTATCGTAATTATACATATACTTTTCTGTTGAAAACAAAACAAAAAGGGAAAGCTTGTGTTTAATCGTTACTGTTAAGTCTTCTCTCTGTGTGTCTTTTCTTTTCTTTTTTTTTGTTTGTTTGTTCGTTTGTGATAGGGCTACTGAACTTTCTTTTTCTTTGGTACAAGGATCATGATTTCTTTTCTTTTTTTTTGTCACAATCGTTGTTTTGTGTATAATCTGATTGGAAAACGTGGTTTGGTTTTTTTTTTCTTGCTGTTGCGGACGTGGCCGAGTTGAGTGTGTAACCATTCGGAGTCTTTTGATATTATTTTTTTATCAATTTTATCTATTAGTTGATACAAGAATAATTACTAGTGATATAATAGGTTTTAATTAAGGAAAGAAGAAGAAGTGTTTTAGAATTCAACAATTCATCATAATCGTCGGTTTTCTTTGGTTAATTGTTTTAAAACAATTAACCAAAGGTTTCATCAAGATGTTTTTTTTTTTTAAAAAAAAAAGAAGGTTGTTGGTAATGAAATATGATTGGAATCAAAAAAAAAAAAAAGTTGTCGGTTATAATATTTATTTGGTTTGAGTTTTTGAACCAATAACCCGCCCGGGACCTGCATCTAAAAGAAGATGGAGAACAGCCAATAGGACATTAGAGTTTCAAGAAACCCAAATTTGATCATTTCCAATGACACACTTACACACGCACACAGAGATATGTACACATAAAGAGCAGTATAAAGAGAAAATCTGATAGCCTGTAAAGAGTATAGAAATATACATCAGATCATATTTTTGAGGGTCATTAACAACAGTCCAACTAAAGAGCACAATCATTTGTATTCTGTAATATACCTACATGTAATTTCAAAAGCTATTAAAAAAAAAAGCATCATTCCTAATCTACTATAGACTTGACACTTGTTTAAGCCAATCATATCTGTTCGGAATAAACAACAAGAAAGATTCCATATCCACATATATCATCCTCTTTTATCTCAGTGCATGTCTGTCTTTGTGCCTGTCTGTGCTTTTATGTATGTGTATGTCTGTATATGTTCGTTCTTAATTGAATATCGGGTTTTATTTGTAGTGTTCATTAAATGTACAAAAAAGAGAGAGGAACTTATTAAATTGAATCATAGCAACCAAAACAAAAAATCCCCCCAAAACCCAAAACTTAAAAACAAAAACAAAAAAAAAAGGTTTCTTATTTTGTTTCAATATTTATCTTTTTAAAAAGAAATATACAACCTAACAACAAACAAACAGCAAAACAACAAAGAAAGGGCTTCTTTGTGTCTTTTCTGTTTTTGGTTCTTTAAAAAAGATTACTATTCGTTCCTTTTTCTTTTTTTTCTTTAAAAAAAAAAAAAAAAAAGTTCCATAACCTTGGTCTTGTTTGTTGCTATATATTATTTTTTGGTATTTTTTTTTTCTGTGATGTAAGTTCTCCGATTGTGAAACCTTTCCTGACCGTGCGATACAAAAAAAAATTGATTTGTTACAAAAGAGTACTAAGCGGAGAGGTTGCACGTGGTAGACTAAAACGCACGTACATTCTAACCAACAAAACCTGACTTAAATTGGCTTAAATTGACTAGCTGGACTTGTAAAGCCAAATGATATTCCACTATTACTACTAGTTACTTTGGCTACGACTTAACGATGGATATTAGTTTCTTTTGGTAATCAAAGCCAACCCAACCCGATTCAATTCAATTGACTTCAATTAATGATTTACTTTATTTTTTTATTGTTCAATTGGATACATGTTTTGTTAAATCTTTATTCGATCTTATTCCATTACATTCTAAACAAAATAAACAATTTTAATACAATTTTTTTTTCTATTTTACCTATTTATGTATTCCAAAAAAATATATATTGGGGGGGGAGTAAAGGGAAAAACTGAAATATATTATGTATATATATAAAAAAAAAATTATATGGTTAAAAGTAACCATGGCTAAAATTTTTGTTACTTTTTTTTTTTTTTTTTTTTGGTTTTTTCTCCACCTCCACTTTTACCTCCTCTTACTGCCCGTTTTTATTTTCTCTCTCCCGCCTTATCATACTACTCCTCTTAATCTTCTTCTTCCTCTCATCTCCCTCCCCCCATTTTTTTTTTAAATTATATACATATTATATTACATAAAAAGACACACGGACACACAGACACACAGACAATAATATATATATATATATATAACAAAAAAGAGAGAAAATAATAAGACTCTATTTATTTTTATAATATCTTGATTAACAAATAAAGTAAAATAAAAAAAAGTTTCTTTTTTATTCTTGTGTTGCCTTTGACCATCTTTCTTATCTTTTATCTTTTTTTTTTTTAAAATATATATATATATATATATGTAGATATGTATATATATATGTAGTGCACTGATTAAAAAGAGAAAGAAAAAGAAAGGATCTTGATAAAATAATAGTATTAGTATATTACTGTGAAGAGGTATCTATAAAATCAATATCGGATCAAAATCCAAAATCCAAAATTCAAATCAAATATTCATTCTGCATTATCTTTTCATTTCATTTCATTTGATCGTGTTGAATTACTGTTTTGCTATACTTTTGCCTATAGACACACAGACACAATATAAATAAATCAATATACATTATATAATCTCAACAAAAATTACTCTCCTTCTAATGAATATAAAATGGTTTGGTGGCGTGAGAAAAAGGTTGGATTGCATAGAAAGGATGAATGATTCGGCGAAGACTGCTTTTTATTTTTTATTTTGTATTTATATATATATAATAAAAAGAAAACAATTCTTTGTACTCTCTAGACTTGTGTACAACAGAGCAGTAAGCTACAAACTATAAGCTACAGGAACTACAAGCTCTAGCAACAAACTCCATACAATATATATATAGGAAGCACAAAACTATCTACCTATCTGCGCACATGTGCACACATGTACACACACTTACTTACTCTCACACCCATGGACTTTCTTACTTGCTTACTCAATATATACTATAATACAATGTAAAAGAAAAAGTAACTTGATAGATCAGTGTATAGATTAATTTGTATACAAATTTTCGGATGTCTTTAAGATATATGTATATAAATATTATATAATTTCAAGTTCCCTTAGGGTTGGTACTCCAAGAACGTTTATAATAAAGTTTATACTTCTTTCCTTTTCTTTTTTTACCCGTGAAATAATATCCAAGAATGGATCTATCAAAAAAAAAAAAGTGAAATAATTACTTGCTGCTGCTACTAATTACTTACTTTCCGATAATTGAAACAAATTATTGGTTGGAAGATAAAATAACCTTTTATATGTATTTATTTCTTTAGTGTTGAGCCGGTTACCGGAAGGAACAAAAAGGAACAAAAAAAAAGGATAATGGTAACGAAAAATAATTTCCAGATATAAACATACACACACACACACAGAGATACATAATTGATCTCTTATACTCAGACTCCTTCGTTTTGTTTGTTCGTTGGTTGATTTTTATATATATAAATATATTTCGGATTTGTTACGACGATCACTAGCATATTGTAATATGAATGTACATTTATACATAGAGATAGACCAGACAGTCAGACAGTCTAGCTCTAGTTCTAGTTCTAGTTCTAGTCTGGTTTAGTTTAGCTTGATTTGATTTGATTTACTCTCGTCTGATCTTGTTCTGTCCTGTACTGTCCGGTCTGGTCTGGTCTGGTCTTGTCTAATTTATGTTGGCTATGATGACCATCATATTATATTATTGTTATTATTATATATCTAGCTTGTATATATTTTATATTTCAATTAATAATAATAATAATTTGGCAAAAAGTTTGTTCCGTTCCAAAAAAAATATATATATAAAATAAAATAAAATAAAAGTATTGAAGAAAGGGTTAGCAAATTCCGCTTATCTAAACAGGACAATGATACCAATCACACTCTAAACGGTCACCATGGTAACATAATAAACTGTATGTACCCTTGGCAACTACTTTATCTAAATATACATATGTACTCATTACACAACAACAGTAATAACTAGCAACAGGTAACAGGTAACAGAACAAAGAAGGACAGTAAAGTATAAGTATTTTTTTTTTTGTTTGTTTGTGATTCCAAGATCATGGTTCCTTTTTTTATTTTATTTTATTTTATTTTATTTATTTTGGACCGGGGTTGCTGAGTCCCCACACAAGTAAAAGAAGAAGAAGAAGAAGAAAAAAAAATATGCTTCAAGTGCTACGATTCTTACACAATAAATCAAAAAAAAAAAAAGAAGGATACAGGACCAGCATTGTTTGTTTAAATGTCTCAATGTTCACTTTATCCATGCATACAGACATAAATATAAATAAATATGTACCTCTGTGTGTGGGTAGTGAGTATCTGTTTTTAGGTTTCTGTCCAAAATAACTTTCTCTGTTTGATTCCAAAATAAAAAAAAAAAAGTAAAAGAGTAATCAAGGAATGAATGACATGTAATCTGTCTGTCTATTTGTCTATCTGCCTATCTATGTGTATATATTTAGCCTCAATTCAACACACTTTGATTAAAGTACAGACAAGGTACATCGATATCAATGAATAAATGAAAAGATGCTCATTGATTCAATCTGATCTAATTTGATTTGATTTGATTGCATATTTTCCACGTGTTGATAAGAGATGTTAGCCATTCAAATCAAATGTCTCGAGAACAAATAATGATAATAATAAACAAACAAAATACAAGACAAATACTGTAAATATTACACACTAGAAAATTCCAAAAAAAATAATAAAATTTAGGGACAAATATATATATAAAATATGCTATTCTTTAAACTATTGACACAATTGTATAATCATAAATAAATAGTATCAGTGCGTTTGAAAATAAAAAATAAAATAAAATAAAGCATAAAAAAGATTCCAAACAAAATAGGAGGAATATACATTTTTTTTTTTTTTTTTTTGGGGGGGGGGGGGGGTTTGGTGGTAAATATGTAGGTAGGAAGAAGTATAAAAGTAGAGAAGTCTTTTTTTTTTTTTAAAAAAAAAGGGCAAATGTCTGGGTCTGAAATGGAACCCGGGTTTTAAAATATTATTTATAAGTTTAAATCAATAAAAACAGTAACAGATACGTCATCAATGGTTACTCTTCTTAATTTATACATATTCTAAATATATATATGTATATATATATAAATGTACTTCTTTAAGTTTCTTTTACTGGGATCAATCAAAAGTAAAAAGATCAAGCATAGATAAATAGAAGAAGTACCTCTATTTTAGAGTATTAAAACTCATCACATAATTATCATATACAAAGAGAAAAAAAAAATCAAAAATCAAGATTTTACACACTATTTACAATTTTGCACTACTATACTTTCTTTTTGCGCTACTGCACACAAAGAGAGAGAGAGAAGATATTTTTGGTTACCAAGAACCTTGAAATCATTTATCCTATTTGACGTCAGCGAACTAAAATAAAGTCAAGTCAACTCTCAACTAATAGTAGCAAATACCAAAAGCACACAAGTCATGTTTAAAAAAGAAAAAGGAACTTTGGATTCTTTGTACGTCACTGTATTACTTGAATATCTTCTTATATTATTATTTTTTATTCCACAGAATCCAATAAAATCCAACCCAATAATAATGTAAAATTTCAGTATTTCAAAAAATCAAAGTAAAATATATATATATATATATATATATATATACACAAAGAAGAACACTACAGAACTAAAGATATTATGAAATTCCAGGGAAATCGACAATGTACCTTTATATATATATGTAAGAATATGTTTATGTCTTTATGTATCTGTGAATTAATATTGAATATTGAATATTGAATACATTGTATGTAATGTAATGTTATGTAATGTAATGTATGTGTGGATATCTTCTTGCTCCTGTGCTTGCAATATTTTGTTTTCCATTTTACTACTTATTGGTATTGAAACCCCCCCCCCCTCCTCCTCCTCCCTCACCTCTCCCCCAACTTCTTTTCCCCTCCACAATTGAGGTACACCGATTATTTATCGAATGTTTAAAAAACAAGCAAACCAATAAAAAAAAATATATATACGAAAATGTATATGTGTCTACGTATACATACATATATATTTTAGACCTATTTGTCATTTCTATATTTCTATATTTGATTACCAACACATTATAGAAATTGGTCTAGATGTCTCGCAAATATTCCATTATATATACATACATACATTAGTGAGTGAGTATAGGTGTGCATAGTAATATTTTAATGTATCCAACAAATGAATAGACCAAGAATCACTATCACTATCACTATCATTAGTGCTATTATTTTATAAAATAACCCAATAATCACAAATATACATATATGTATATAAAGGAGAGGTAGTATGAAGGTTAAGATCAAGATAAAGGAGAATCCATTTTTTTTTGCTAGGAGGTCTATTGTCCAAATGAATATATGGATCTTGATCTTTCTTTAGATTCAAAAATAAACTGTTTCTCTTTGAGACCAGCCAAATTATTCACCATAGTAACACAAGCGCACAAAGATAGAGAGAAGAAATAGTATTATTCCTGTATTCTAGGTATATTTCCTGCTATTGGTTGACTGTAGACATATAAATATCTTGCTGTTATTATTTTAGGGTCTATTAACAAGAATACCCGCAGAAAATACTAGTAGAGTCCAATATTCTACAGGAATCACAATGACAGTATCAATCTATAAAGCATAATGATGATAATGATGGTATTACTAATAAAAGAAAAAAAATGAATTTCAAATACCAATTCAATGCTACTTCTTCTTGTTCTTCTTTTATATAAAAATAGATAAATGATTTCTCTTTTCCCCCCAAAAAAAAGAAAGAAAATACAGATCAATTTCATTCAAGAAGGTCATTCGTTCTTTGACTGTAATATTTATTACAAGTCATTTTGTAAATAATTCATTTCGTTTACTTGTTCAATAAAGATAATTAAAATATTAGTCAACAGCATTATTCTTTATATATATATATATATATATATATTTATAATTATTAATGCTGTATATTCTTTTCTGTATACTAACTCAATCAGGGTCCTCAAATCAAATATGTATTAACAACAAAGCGGCCATTTCTCTCTTTCTTCATTTGATTTCTTATAACTGGCCTTTCCCCCCCAAAAAGAATAATAACAAGAAAAGAGGGAGAAGTATTTATTAGCTATCATTGCCATTAGCATTAGCATTATCATTATCATTAGCATTGACATTCTTATTCTTATTTTTAATATAATAATAATAATAATAATAATTAGTCCAATTGATCTGCTCGTATTGCTTTTTTTTTTTGAAAAAAAAAAGATAGCAATGTTACCCTACTTCTTTCCTTTAGTGTATGTGTGGGCATTAAGTTCTGCAACAACAGCAACAAAAAGCACACAAATTGTTTAATAAATATAATGTTTCTCTCTTGCTTACATTCTCTTCTTTCTTTTGTGGATCTTGAAACCCTCCTGAATTATGTTTTATTTGGAAACTCCCTGAATTAGAGAATTGAATATCACTAATGTTACAAGCTTTATATTGTCAATTCATTTATATCAAATAAAATATAAATCAATTAACAGCTATTGGCTTTTTACAAATCTATCTACACACACACACATATTATTTCATTCAATATTATCCCCTTGCAGTCAATGATATGTTTGTTGCTACTGCTGTTTTTGCGTCAATAATACATATAGGAGTAAGTATAAAAGCCCTTTTTATCTTCTTCTTCTTCTTTCTCTTTTTTATTATTATTTATGAATACTTGTAGACTGTTCTTTGGTGTGTACTACAAAGGAATACATATAAGAGAGAGAGAGAGAGAGAAAGAGGCGGTTGTACGACACGGCTTCCCTTAAAGAAATATAGTTTACAGAATATATATCATATTCAAAAGTACAAGTAGATATGTTTATTTGGAGGGAAAACAAGCAAAAAAAGTCATACAAGTAAATCAAGGAATAGAAAAAGAAAATGAATCCAACAAAAGAGGGCTGAATTGATGAGTAGGTCCAGGTATATGATATATAGGAGACAGCACAATATCTACATTTATAAGTGTAAAGAAACTTTCTTTAAAAAAGGAAAATCTTACAACCTCGCCGTTTGTCGTGTTACTCATAAACAAGTTCAACCAAAAAGGTTTATCACACACACACACAGAGAGAGAGAGAGACAAACAAGCTTTTAAGGAGACAATGAAAGTAAAACTAAAAGCAAAATAAAGAAACATGGTATTCTTACACAAGAAAGTAGATAAATCCTATTCTTATTTTTTTTCTCTCTCTCTTTTTCTCTTTCTTTATTATTGACATATATATATAATTTATTAATGATAGTTAATGGTTCAGAAGATGCAATGTCAGTCAGAATGCAGCTTCCGTCTGGTGTAGTTGGGCCAGACGTACTCGAGATAGTTTCTGAAGTCATATCCTTGACTTGTATCACAGTCCTCGGTGTCGCAATGGGCTCAAAAACGTATGGAGAGCAGATAAAGACAGTGAACTATGGGCGAGTCCTGGTCATTCTGTTGTATTTCCTCTCCTGGGCATTTGCAACCACATCAGTAGTCCTGGTATCTACGAACAACAGTATGTATGAATTATCTATATTTATAAACATATAATATCTTTATGTACTAACCAATACTCTAGATAACATGATTTCTTGTACATTGGCTATGCTCACATGCGATATCTTTTATGCTGGCAGTAAAGTGGCAATCTATGCATGGTAAATATAGAATCTAATATATTTCTTATCAATTTTAATTAATTTTATGTATATATGTATATGTATATTGGTCGATTCTTATTTTATTTTTTTACAAAAGGTTAGTAGAGAGAGTTCATCTAGTAACAGCCGTAAAGACAACACGTCTCAAGACATGTGAATACAGAGTCCATGTATTACTGCTGTGTCCATATATAATCATCTTTGCTCTTATGGTAAGTTTATATTTCTACAATAATAACAGCAATGTACTTTAATATTTATAGCAGCCTTGAATAAAATTCTTATAATAAATCCTAAATATGTATTTTGGAGGTTTTTTTTTTTTTTTTAGCTTGCATACAGAAATATCTATCTTGAGCCAGATGGTAAATGTACCATTGGATTACAACCGGTTGCCAGTGTTCCATTACTGGTAATTTTTAGCAAAAATACAGATATATATATATATATATATTAAATACTACTTTAAACGCATAACAAGGATACTTAAAAAAATCATTAAATATCTCACTATCTCTCTATTTTAATCCTTAATATTTTTCTTTTATCTGACTACTTGATCTGTTGAACTTGCCTGTTTGTGTATCTATCGGTCTACCAATTCGTGCAACATTTCTAATATGTCCAATATGCCTATCTTTCTATTTTATATGATAGGTTTACGATTTTGTATGTAATTAACATAATTGAAATATGTTTGTGTGCACAAGCATATTTTTTTTTATTTTATTTTTTATTGTTAAACTAAGAATTTCAAAAAATAATAATAATATTGTTTGATAGTTATTTAACCTTTATTTGACCTGGCTGTTTATGAGACCGTTGATGAACGTTGGTCGTAATTCGCGCATGGACTGGCGAAGATCGAGACTGTACAAACTGGCCCGTCGTACACTTGTAGCCTCTCTGGTATCTCTCTTGGTGTCCTTTGCCAATGTGTTGGTTGTTGTGATTACTCAAGGTCATGAAAGAGGACTAGTGTGTTTGACCATGTGCACGGTTGATGTAACTGTAAGAATATGAATTTATTATATACTATCTACCATTCTTATCATTCTTTTTCTTTTAATATATATATATATATATATATATATAGGTAAATGTTGTTACAGTACATTGGGCAAGTACAATTTTATTTTGTTTTGTTTTGTCGCTTAGACTAAAAAAAAAAAGATTGTATATCTAATGTCTAATTGTTTACTTGATGTATAGGTAACCACATCTACTTCTCGTAAGAACAAGGATCCTCGACAAAAGGCTGTCAATAGGGCTGACAATACAGCTACGGAAATAATGACCTTTGATACTGGAGAGCCAGGAACAAAGTCTCAAAAGATCATCAAGAATTCTTCACCCATGCCACATATTGATAGTCTTTCTTACGACAATGACAGTGACAGTGGACGATCGATCCAGACATCAAACACTAGTGCAAAACCCCTTCACCGATACTGATCTATTATAAAAGATTAAATAGAGAGAAAAGAAAATCTATATATGAATATAATCATGATTGTGATTTCTCTCTATCTATTGATCTATTGATCTCTTTTCTATAATAATTATATATTTAATTTAATTTATTGTTCCTTTCTCTTTCTCTTTTTTTTTTGTATATAAAAAAAAAAGAAAATGGTATAATCTTTCTATATTCACATTCTAATTTCTATAATAAATAAATAAAAAAGTCTAATTTAATGGAATTCGATTGAATTGAATCTTTACGCCTTTAGGATAAAACTGCTCAGTTTAGAAAATTTATTCACTTTAATAAAATCAATAGAAAAATATATATTTTCTGTATCTGATGTTATTGTTATTATTATCCTTGTTGATCCGAATCAGATCTATATAATGATTCAACGTTCTTTCTTTTGTTCTTTATATTTATATATATTATGTATATATATAATAAAATAAAAAGGAAAATGAGGGGGGAGGGGGGGTTTGAATGGTAATAATATATAAATTTTAGATCTATAGAAGAGATCTTGGGGGGGGGGGGGAGTGTAAAAAGAAAAAGAAAGAAAAAGGAACCACGTAAATTTTTATTTTTTTTTGGTTTATCAGATGGTGGAGTTGATTTGATCTTTTAGGTATTCATTGGCTACTATTATTTTCATTCTTATTGATTGTTCTATAGCTAACAGTAAAACGATGGCAACAAACAATAAGAATGTATAAATTGACAATTGATAAGTAACGATGGCAACAGTCATCGGTATCCAAACTAATGGCATGTTTGTCTGTATACTTTTTCATAAAAATGTTAAAATAATTGCGTTTAACAAGACTAAAAAAATAAATAAAAATTAAGTCAGGGTCCATATAATTTTTTTTTTCTATTTAAATTTCTTTTTTCTACAAATCAGCCAAACAAAAAAAACAAATCCAATACACAGGCACAAATATTGTTGTAATTGCTGATTCTTTCTTTTTTTTTTTTTTTTGGTATATAAAAAATAAAATAAAAAAGATCTGATAAGATATTTCTGCAAGGTGTAACACCAACTTTTTTTTTGGCAGCACACAAAAAAAACACATTTAACCGGAGATTAAACTTTGTTTACATAAAAGAAACAAAGAAACAAAATTCAAATTCAAACTCAAATTCAAATTCAAATCTACAAAGGACACACATATATTTATTTTACGAACACACACAAACAAACACAAAATAAAATAAAAAGACAACGTCATTTGTGACTCATTTGTCATGATCGAGGCACAGCCAATAAGGTTTATCCTGAGATCTAAAAGTGCCTTGCTGGGTTGAAGCTTGACAACGGACCATTGGCAGTTTTACCTCTAACTTTTTTATTTTTGAATCTAATGAGAAAAAAAAAAGGGGGGAGAAGAAAAGGGAGAAAAGGGAGAAAAGGGAAATGAAAGGGAAAACCAGTGGAATTTCAAAAGCAAGATATCATTATTGCTGTTGTTGTTTCAATAAAACCCACGCATATATATACTGAAAAGGTGACCTTGCTATTGGATATCGATGTTATGATTAATAGTAGTAGGAGTGATATGTATAATGTACTCATTTTACTGTTAGAAATACCAACAAATGATGAATTGCTTATAATACTACAAACAACGTGTCAATTAAATAAGATCTATGCATATACATATACATATATGTTTGTGCGTGTGAGAAAGCGTGTCTTGTTGAATACAACATTCTTAAATGTTTATTTTGTACTTATGGTTGCCATGGATCCAGACTTTCTTTCTTTTATTGATTGATATACTTATTTTTTGTGCTTATAAAAAACCAAGCTAAATTTGATTGTATTGTAATAAGAAGAGTGCTATACTACAATATTCTTATATATTTAAAGATATAGATATAAAGAAAAGTAAAAAGAAGCATATAAGCAAGCATTGATTGCTTTCATTATTATTATTTTGGGGATTTAGGGTAATGTAAAGTCCATTGTGTTTCAATTTGAAAGTTCAATGATTTCATTTGAATTATCCAATACCAAATAGAATACAGCATTCATTTTAATAATAATCGTGCCCTGATGCTTAAAAGACTTTCTTTGGCCAGCACATTATATTGTAGTGTATCAGAATAAAATACAAACATACAGCCATAAAAATATACTGTATTATATATTAAATTTTAAATGAAAGTTACGATTGGCTAGATAAGAAGGTCTCGGACAAGCAAAAATAATAATAATAATAATAATATATATATATATATAATGAAATTTAGATTACACTGCAAAAACTGTGTATAATCTTCCTTCTGGTTCTTGTTGTTTATATTATACATATATACATGTAATATACACATGCTCTTTTACAGATTGTAGAATCGTCCAATAAGATTCATTAGATCTATCCACACACGCACATACTCGCGCACGCACACTTTTTCTTTCTTTTACCATTAAAATAATAATAAAACTCATCTAATTTTATCCAGGTACAGCTAATTAAACATGTACACAGCACACAAATAAAATCTATCAATCTACTGATTTATCTATTAATCAGTCAATCAATCGATCAAGAAAAAGAAAAAGAAAGACAAAGTCCGTGCTTATTTTCCGTAAACCCCACAAGCCGTCTGTTCTCTTTAGTTTTATTTTGCTCTCTATTTATTGTCTGGTGTATTAACAGACCCCGCGATATCACGTTCCGTGACTGTGTGATAAGCACTCCAGGTACCACAAAGAAATAAAGAAAATTTGGGGGGAGACGGATACGGAGACGAGAAAGAGGATTCTTTTGATTGTCCTTAGGATTAAATACATTGGACTCAATCAAAAATAAATAAATAAAATTAAAATATAAATGCTTGGATTTTGGTATCTGTCGACATTATTTTTTTCTTCTTCTATAATTAAAGATTTAATATGTTCAGGCTATTGCAGTAATAATGATAATATTTTCTGTTTTTAGGGTTTTCACAGAAACAAAAGGACATTTCAACTACTTGTATTCTTTATCTTTATTTTCATTGTGTGTATAATATATATATATATATATATATATATTTCACCCTAAAATATACTTAATCATGCATTTCTCACAAATCTTATTACATGTTCTAGCCAAATTATAATAATATCCTTAAAGGAATAATAAAACAAAAGATAGAGAGAAGGGGCGAAGGGAAATAGGAGCAAAAAGAAGCAGAAGAAGTAGAAGAAAAAGGATTAAGATGATGATATTAATGTCCCATCTTCTTAGCTAGCAATAATGATAATCATCACAAGAAAACACAATTTTCATTTGTATAGTTTCTCGCACGGCTCTTTCTCTCTCTCTCTCTCTGCAAGGGACTAGTCTTTGATATACATATATATTTTTGAAAGAAAACGTGTTTGAGGATCTCTTTTCTCTTTCTTTCTATAGAGCCAAACTAGTACTTTTACCTATAGTACAATATAATTATTTTAGATGATGTTGATCAATTATACCTTTTTTAAAAGAAAACTCTAAATTTCAATCTGTTTTCAGTGGGTATTTATTGATATAGAATTTTTGTAATAACAATAAACAATATGAAATAGTGCTTGGAATGTTTCAAATGTGTAAAAGGAAAAGGGGAAATTGGTTATTACCATTATTGAAAGCCAAGAAGAAGGTATATCATTAGTGTTGGTGTATGCATGTATGTTCTCCCAGTTCAATAATACATAATGACGTACAATGAAAGAGAGTTCTGGGAAACATGCAAGCTTTTAATTATTGTTGTTGTTGTTTCACTCATACAGAGTCAATAGAGAAATAAAGAAACTAAATAAGGAATATTTGGACATTTGCTTTAGGATTTAGATTTGATTCGGGGTACATCTACATACAAATATGCATGTATCTATATGTATCGTGTTATCTTTAAACAAGTTGTAATCCGGATCTTAATTACCTTGATTTGGCTTGGTTTTTGTGCTCATTCAAAATTATTCATTATCCTCCTCCTTAGTTTTTTGTACCTTTTATAACATGATAATTATAACAATCAAAAGGCAAAAACTGATTTGAAATACTTTATAAAGAGAATGAATACCAAAAAAAAAAACAAATCAAGATTTTACACAATAATAATAGTAAAATATATATATTGATTGAATAGCATCAAGGACAACAAATTATAATTGTATAATTATATATATTTTTTTTGAGGGGGTTTGGGTTTGGGTTTGATTCTTTTTTTTTTTTTTTTTTTTTTTTTGGAGAAAAGGGGGAGTGTAGTTATGATGGTGGTGGTGGTGGTGGTAGTGATGATGATGATGATAATGAAGTTAAAAAAAAATAAAAGAGAAAGGGAATGTGGTGAGTAAATGAGCAAGTGAGTGAGTGGGTTTATGTTAGATACGTTTAGGTAGCCTTCTTGATCTTAAAGTTCTTGGAGGCAAAGGTACAGTCCTCATCAGACTTCTTGGATGAGACGACAAGTCCATAGTAGTAGCTTGCACTCTCATCAACAGGGTTGGCCTGGGGTAGGACAACCTGGTCTTTGATGGTCACAATGTTGGTGAAGCTCTCGTCGCCAGTCCAGACAGTATCGACCAGCTCGTCTTCTTCAGTGTCGCCCTTGACCTTGTAGAGGAGAACTTTCTTGAGAGTGCCGGTCTGGGAAGACGAGTCACGTTCGGCAATGATGGCTGCATGCTCACCCTCTGTGTAGACCTTACCCTCCTTGGGAGACTTGACTTCCAGACCAAAGCAGCCCTTAAAGTGCTCAGGGTGGTAGTATGCAGCATTGTTCAAGGCCTGGCTGTATTGAGTCGAGCCATCATCATTGGTGTGCAGACCAGTGGTGACCTTGAATGTGTGGGTTGTTTCCAAGCAATCTGGACCATGTTGACCATTGATCTGATTTGTGACCCAGACACTATATATATATAAAATAATAAAAATTTTAATTACAGTTTTAGTATTCCAGTCAAGTTATTTTTAGTCATTATTGGTTATTTTATGATCAAGTTTAATTAGTCAAAAATAGTTAAGCTAATACAATGAATTTTACCGGTAGTAGTAAAGACCTGCAGAGGCATTCTGGGGGATTGTGTCAGGGATCGATGCCTGCTGGTTCAATTCATAGCTTCCGTGCCAGACGTTCTTTACATACTGAGCCTGTCCAGTAGCCGATACCGAGTAAAGCTGTCAAATACAATAAAAATGAAATATTAATTCAAGAAAAAAAATATTTGTATGTATGTATATGTAAAAGTGCGTAGTATTCTTACATCAAGACCTGTGACGGTCTTTGTGTGTGCATCAGGTACTCTGTCTAATAATAAAATAAAACAAATAAAAAGGCATCTATCTTTAGTATGTTGAATCGTTTGTTAGACGATAACTTACTGACTGTGACCTTTGCTTCTGAACCAGCAACGAATACAGCGTTCTCATCGGGAGAGGGTACAGTCAGACCTATGGATCATCGATAGTTGATTTAATGTCTGGATCGGTTTGAATATATTAAATAAAATAATGTACCTTTGCACCACTCTTTAATTGCATCGGCGTACTCGTCTGCCTTGGTAAGGGTAACACAGCTGGCAAGAAGGACGGCAGAGAGTGTGGCAAGAGAGAATCTCATATTGTGTATAAAAGGTAAGAAGAAGAAGAAGAAGAAGAAGAAGGGGTGGGGGAAAAAGAGAGGGAAAGAAATAGAGAAAGAAAGGAAAAAAAAATTATATAAAATAAATAAAATAAATATTTAACCAACTAACTAAAAAAAGAATAAAAAAATTATAAAAATAAATAAGTAGAGAGATAAAAATAAAACTTGGAGGAGATTGAACAAGTCAAAAGGGGGTGGGATTAGGAAAGGTGGGGGAAATAAAGAAAGGTAAGTAAGGGGTATAGAAATAAAAGAAAAGAAATACGATACCTAAAATCAAGAACAGATACACAAAGAATAGAAGAATAGAAGAAGTGTATGGTGTCAATTGCTCAATACACACACACATATATATATATATATATATATATACACACATAATCTTGTTTTATTTTTTATTTTTTAAAATTTATTTATTTATTCAGTGATTTCAAATATCTCGGATTCATATTGACAGGATTGATCACCCTGATCAACATTAGCGCTACAAAGGATATACAAGATGGTCAATTTATTATTATTATTATCATATAGTCAAAAAGAGAAGGAAGAGGAAGAGGAAGAGGAAGAAGAAGTTCAAGCCCAAGGAGTCAAATGAATAAATATATAAAAGAAAGAAGTGTAATGCGGGTTATCAACAGTAATTATAGATTTTTGAAGTTCAGTAAAGTATAAAAATCAAATAGGTAAAATATGTATATTAAGCTTACCGGAACCAAAAATGATTTGGTAAGGTTGTGTTGAGTCGATTGAGGTCTTGCTGAATTGCAGTGATTTTGCTCATCTGGTCCTTTTCATCACTAGTCCATACAACCATACTCAACGTCTTTTCATCCTCTTTACGGACAATCGAAACCTCACTCAGGCTTGCGTTCTCTATCCTACTACCTACATAAATAAAATAATCACATTACATTACATGTCATTCAATATATATATATACTTATTTTGATTGGTGGTTGTTGGTTATTTTTAGTTTATAGATACCAATCCTAATTAACCACCCCTCCTTCCCTTCCCCTCCCCCTCTTGCTCTTTTTCACCAATCTCCTCCCATCCTTAAAATATATACATGTCTTTCAAACTAATCCTAATTTATATAATAATAATTTATTTATATTTATATTTAATTAATTATTATTTTCTTTAAAAAAAAAAAAAAAACCTTACCCAAGATGAGATAAATCGTTTGTTCTTCACTCCGGTGCACGACGGTACTCGCACTTGGGTACAAAACATCGACGCCTACAAACCAAACCAAACCAAACCAAAAAAAAAAAAAAGTCATACGATATATAGTATATTATGAATGTAAGTAACCTTGTTAAGAAGAGTAATATAAAATAATATAATATAAACCTTGGCAGCCTGTATCTCTTGTTACTAGATGCGGTGCTCCTGCACTAGGGTTCACCAGACCACCAATAATCACCAGAATACAAAGCACAAAGGCTGTCAAGTTAGAGAACATCGCGTAGATCAAAATGAACAAGATTATATTTGAAAGATAGATATATATATATATACAAAAGTTATTTTTAAAGAAAGAAAGAAAAGGTTTGCAAGCGAACAAGCGAACAAGCGAATAAAAAGGTAAGAAAAGAGAGAGAGAGAGAGAGAGAAAAAAAAAAGGGAACCAAAAAATAAAATAAAAAAATAAAAACCTTGTTTTCTTTGCCAGTTCAACTGCATGATGAACCAGTAGAAGCTTTTGAATGACAGTGGCTTGTAAGACAGAAAGGTCGAAAGGCCTTTTATATATATATCTCTTGTTCTATTAATGACTTTTTTTCTGGTATAGAGTAAGGGTAGGTAAAGGTAAGATAATGTACTGTAATATATTGTAGAATGTCAAATTCTATTTTTAAAGAAGATAGGTAACAATTTATAGATAAAATATAAAGGGCCCTTTACATACATAAATAGATATATACATTGTTGGCATGTATATGTTCTAGAAGCAAAAATCTAGCAAGCCAACAGTCAAAAGTTAATAGGTAGAAAACCAAATTATCTTTTAAAAAGAAAAAGAAAAAATATAGCTAAATTATATACACATACAAATTTGTGTAATGTATTTATAAATCATCATCCTCATCACCAATTCATAATACAATGACCCAGATCCAACCCTCTCTTTCTCTCCTTTATATTTCTTTTGTTCCCCTGGATATTATAAAATCATGTAAATATATACACAATAGAGATAGCGCAACATATTCTTACAGTCTAATAACCCACATTGACTTGTATTTGTATTCTACCCAGAATATTACATATACACTATTCTGATTATTGAAACAAAAAAATAAATAAAACAGGAATATCTGGTTTTATTATAGAACCAAAGGCCCAGACCAGTATCATATTTGAATATGTCATTTCTTTTATGTACTAGAAACATTATCAACACATTTTTCTTTTCTTGTTCTGATCTCATTATGAGAGGACCCTTTTTTTTTATATTACTTTTATTATTCTTCTTCCTTTAATAAACAAATACATTTCTTTCTTTTTAGACTAGTTCTTGCGGGATAAAGTTGCAGCTACAATAATAGTAACATATCATAGTATGTGTATATATTAAGGGCCCCAATTTTTTTTTGTATAATATATACGAGAGAAGGAGGAAGGTCAAAGTAGAGGGAGAAATAGACTACAATAAAAAAATAAAATAAAAGCGGTACATAAACTATATACACACACACATTTCATACGCCACATAAGATCACCAAGAAGTATTGAACAAAATGTATTTTTCTAACAATCCAAAGAAGAAGAATTTATAATCGCAAAAGATACGTTTGTACTTGATACTTATATTGTTATTTTAGGCTTCAATTACATACACACATAAATATATAGATATATATATATATCAATAGTGTAGAATGGAATAAAAAAAAAAAAATCAACTTTTTACTACCTAGCAACAAATTCACTATTTATTTGTTCATTTTAAATAACCGACAATATTAAGCACTATCTGTGTTTAAATTTAAAGTTTGTAGGAATTTGGGTTGTTTAGTTTTGGGATTTTCTTTAATTTGCATTATTACCACCGAAATACCAAAAACCAAGATTATTAAAAATACGACATTAGGAGTAATAATGTATTAAACCTCCGAAGCTAATATAAAAAAAGAAACAGTGAGAAAAAAAAAAGACTGGCCTCAGGAAATGTTTAGACTTTTAAAAGTTTCAAATGGTCTCTACATTACATTAGACACAAAGGATAAATACTTGACACTTGAAAAGAGTAACGCTTTTTCTTTTCTTTTCTTTTCATTTTCATCATCAAAATATGCTTGTATATATATATTAATAAAAATAAAATCATAATAATCAACACATGAAATTCCTCTTTTATCTACTTTGAAATAATAGTAATCATGTAAAATACGTTGCTATAGATACCGAATCAATCAAATCAATTTTAGTTACTTTTTATTTTTATTTTTCATTCATTCCTTTCTTACCTTCAATATAAATATATTAAACAAAAGTGAAACAGATGAGGTATACGGACTATACGCCTACAGATATAGCCATGAATATACACCCACACGCACACAGAGAGAGACAGAAAGATACAGATAAAGACACTTGCACAAATACACACTATACCAAACCCTAACCAGAACTACAGAGTGACTCTCTTCTTCTTTTTCTTTTTTCATATACATATATATATATATATATATATATAAATCCTCTTTTTGTGATTCAAAATGGGTGATTCAAAAGAGAAATGTGTAAGAAAATTTAAAATAAAATAAAATAAAAAGCTAAACAAGTATAATGTATAAAGACAATCTCACAAATAATTAGCCTGTAGAATTTGTTGCAACATGCACAAACACAGATCTTTCATTTCTTTACAGTGATTACAACATTTCAAAAGTGGCCGTTTCTTCATTGATTGTCATTGCTAAAAAACTGGGGTATTTTGTAGTCTCGACAAACAAAGGTAGATAAAAACAAACAATAAGAAAGGGATAATATAAAAAAGAAAAGATAAATTAATATATATATATGTGTGTGTGTGTGAATTGACTACCCTCTTTTTTTTATTTTAATTTTTCTTTTAAAATAATAATAATGATAATCAAATAACAACAAATTAATTATTTAGGCTTTTCAATTGGAACGCTTGACAGTCTTCGCTATTGTATCTACAACGGAAACAACCTCTTCCCAATAACCTTCACTCGCGCCCTGATTACCTATCCACACCGTGTTCGATGCTTGGCACTTTCTGAAGATGAAAAAACCATCATACTCGGTCTATCCGGAGGGCGCCTACACACCTACAGTTTATCCGACTTGATTGCTAACGTAAAAAAAAAGAAGGAAAAAGGAAAAAGAAAAAGAAATGAAAGATCTTCTTACTCTTATTATTATTTTAGGAAGACCGAGTTGATCCTACACTGGTACAAGTGTTTGAATCTGGAATCAAAGAGATACACGCAAAGGGCAATAATAATGTTCTCGTCGTACTGGAGAAAAAAGCATGCGTAGTTGTGTCGTACACTACTAGTACTGTCTACGAATTTCATTCAGATGTGATGTTTGCCTGTTTCCAAGACGATGATCTCAATATTGCGTTTGCGACCCTCGAAGGACTCTTTGCGTGTGGCATAAACGCTAAAAACAAAAAACACATCTACAGATGGGATACGTATTTAAGGCGTAAGATATCCGAATATCCAGAGAAAAGATAGATAATTAACATGCCGAGTCACTGTTTTTTTATTATTATACACACAGCAAAAAAACTAGTTTGGATAACTACCGATACTTTGCTGATTGTCTTTCAGGAGAGCTTGTCACAAAATCGGTTTGAGTTCCCCATGTACATCGTCAACCTATCAACAAAGTCAAGTTGTTTTAACTTGACTGGCCATACACTCTATACGGACCGATCCGACAGAGTAGCCATCCACATACAGGTGATCGACAACTTTTCAAAAGACACTCCAAAGATGATCATTGTTTCCACTACTGCAGAAGAAACAAAATTCTGTATCCTCGCAAATGACCACAACAACGATTGGTCCGGATGGTCTGATGTACCGCAGCCTAAGTTTCGCCGTTCTCCTCACAACTTTTGTATATTTAGAGGATTTGAACCTCTCCTACGAGGCATGGCAGTAGACTGTTCTTTTATGCCCGACTACTCAGAGGGCAAAGATCCGAATGGGAGTTACATGCCAATGATGATAGGTCTCACAGATGCTGGACTACTGCGTGGCTACTACGTCATTAACCGAGAAATGGTCAGCAAACAGCAGGTCTGCAGTAATATGAGAGTAAGACAAAACTATCCGGGAATTGATAAACTGTCAATGATTCCCGCCGACGGTCGGCATTTCTACAACAAGACCCCAACAAAGGAAGATAAAGGGGAAGGGTCCGATGATCCAAACGACGCATCAAAGGGCAAAGAACAGCAATTATCACCTGCGGCTAAGTTACAAGAAATTTTGACAGATATTCAAAATGTCGTACTCTTGGTAGAAGAACTTCGATCAGATATGTTCCCACAAGCACCATCACAATCAGAGCCACAATCGCGATTGCTATTACCAGCACAGCCAATAAAATTAAAACTCTCTATGAAAGAAAACAAACGAGCAATTTTCATACAATCAGGAATTATGAAAAAAATTGACCAGGCAATCGTCGCATTTACTGATAGGGCTAACTTTGCCCTCAGCAGCATACAAGCAGAGAGTTCGGAGTTCAGTACTGTGCATTCAGGGGATTCAGGAATTTTGTCTTCCGCAATATTAAATGCAATGAAAAATGATATATCCGGCTTTTTTGGAACAGTCAAAGCCATCCTCAATTCAGGTTCGGAAGATCTCAGTACGTCACATGATATTTATACACATAACAGTCTGAATACTCATCCTCAGCCTTCTTCTTCTCTTTCTTCTCTTTCTTCTCCTTCCTCTTTTAATAATAATAACTTGATAGTCAGAAACATAGATAGCCACTTGTTGTCTTCTAAGCAAAGCTCGGAGGAAACAACAGCTCAAGACGATACAAAATCAACACACAGTCAAACAGAACAAAACGCCTCTTTATCTAATAATCTAGCGCGCAGTATCCAGAACACACAACTACCATCTTCCGAACAGAAATCTGAAGAAATAACAGCTCAAGGCGATCAACAACCTACACACATTCAATCAGAAGAAGATACCTCTTTAAATACCACTCCAGTACTCAGTATCCTAGAAACACATTTATTGACTTCCAAGAAAATATCCGAGGAAATAAAAACTCAAGGCGACACACAGTCAACACACATTCAATCAGAAGAAAACACTTCTTTAAATAATACTCCAGTGCACAATATCCAAGAAACACAGTTATTGCCTTCTGAACAAAGCTCTAAGAAAACAACAGTTCAAGACCAGATGCAGTCAAAATCGAGCCAAATAGAGAAAATCACTAGTTATGGTCTTCTGGCAATAGGAAGTCAAGATAAAGATGGAGATATGTTGTGTCCCACACAAAACTCTAAAAACAAAATATCGTCTTCTTCGACCGAAAAGTCATGGGATATAGTTAGCAACAATAGCGACGATTTCCAAAGTAATGTTACGATGCGGCTGATTTTTTATACGCTCCATATAAAAGGTGATAATGAAACTAAACTCTAACACGTATCTAGGTTGTCATCCAAGTGAACCAGATCAAGTCAACTATGAAGAAAATGAACAAGAATGGGGAGATTATGAAAACCCAACAAATTCTATCGCAGCCAATAAACCTGAAGATGAAAAGAACCCTTCAGCAAACGTCGTTAAAGAACAGATGTCTTTATCCGCCAAAAGCTCAACACCAAACAAAGGTATATGATATATTGTTGGTGCACCGGCATGATGGCCTGTCATGCTTACTAATACAGTGTCTATCAAACGCCCTGTAGAAATAGCAATCAAAGCAGACACCGCAACGGACGAGAAAAAAGAAACCGAAATTAAAGAGTCTTTATTAATCCCCAGACCGACTGCGGTTCCACAAACTACTCCATACTCTGGTAAAACTGGTGTAACCGTAACTCCACATTTCAAATCAGTTCCAGCCATATGCTACTGTTCACTGAAAACAACGGCTATATCCACCAGTCCTTTGAAAAAAGATATTTTGGACGGTAAGACCAAAGAAACATTGTCTAATACAAAAGATACAACAGATAAAACAATAGAAGCAAAACGTAAATCACCACAATACATATCATATAACCTCCTATCCAAACCCTAACCACACACTTTCAAATTAATCCTTTTACCAGATAACCTTGATGATATCAGTGAATTTCAGAAAGATAAACAACAATACGAGTCTGCTCTCCCACAAATCGACTTTGGGAAAGATTTAGTAGGTTCATTCAGTTGTATTACTTATGACAAAACATGCGATGAGAAAACAATGTGGGCAAGACGCATGGAATTTTTAAATACTCCTGCCAATAACGCCGGAAAAGATGCAGCATCAGCACACAAATCTAACCTTGAAACGAAGAATCTTCCATTGGCAAAAACTCCTGTCTCATTTTTTGGCTCTCCAAGTGTGCTAAAACCTACAACACCCATCAATAATAATTTTGGTCCATCTAATAGTCCAATGAAACCGATGACCAAGGACGCAGCCTTTGCATTTCAAATGACGGATAAATCAAGTGTTGGTGAATCGAGAACTGCTCGAAAATCAATAGACATTTCTTCCAATGTAGAATTTTTATTTGGAAGAAAAGTCCAGCCTACATCACCATTTGGCAATGTGACAAAAAATGACAAACAGCCAGCGAAAATTTCTTTTGGATCAGGATTCAAATTCACAGCTCCATTAAAACCTACGGCACCTGCAAATTTATGGACTACTGACAACCAGTCACCAATAATGTCTTCAGGGCCATCGTTTAAATTTGCAGTTCCAGAAAACTTTACACCAACTGCAAATGTATCAAGCACTGACAGCCAACCAGCAAAAATGTCTTATGGGCCAGTATTTAAATTTGAAGCTCCAGAAAACCTCATGTCATCTGCAAATGTATCAAGCACTGACAACCAGTCAGCAAAAATGTATTCTGGGCCACTATTTAATTTTTCAAATCTAGCCAAATCCACACCACCACCACAGCCACCTATCAATACCTTGAGTACTGGGGACAAACAAGCAAGTACACTCTTTGAGCCAAAATTCAGCTTTGGAAGCAAAACTCAAAATAAACCACCTACAAATGTGTCGAGTACTGCAACGCCGTCAACCTCCACAAAGTCAAAAAGCACAGCGCTAACATTTAATACATCTGCACTGTCACTTACTGAAACTGATAAGAAATTCTTGCACTCTGCAGGTAAAGTTTTGAACTATCATTTCTAACAAACCTAATTTAACATTTGCACAAATCAATATAGGCATTACGCCAAACACTACATATCAAAAGGAAAGTACTTGCAAAGTAACATACTTATCGTTTGTATATTAGCTCAATCAAATTAATGTATACATATATAACTATTACGTCTTACAGCCAGAAAAAACACCACTGCTCAGTACCACAATTACTGAAACCAATCAACCAATATCGAAGGTGTCTATACCTTGTGTTCCAGCCGTAAATAAGCTGAATAATCAAAAAGAAGCCAATTTATTGGGAATCAGCGCAGAGAAAGAAAGCACCACATCTGTATCGCTCATCCAGAAAAAAACTGGTCAGACAGATTCTGCCTTTTATCCTTCAGAAACGGCAGTAAACAAAAACGCAGCTAAGAAGGCTCTTGTCGGATGTACACACACTGGACGTCAAAATGAAGCTTCAGATTTGGTAGAAAACACATCATCTACCCAAACGCCGACTACGAGTAGCAAATTAGTACAGACACACGAGTTAATGACACACCAGAAACATGTTGCAAAAACAGAATCACCCTCAAAGGAGAAATGTCAGACGACAGCTACGTCTTCGAAGGATATTTGCCCAGTAGAATCGAAGCCCTTGAAAGGCGATCTATCGACAGCCGAGCCATCTTCTACACTCCCCACAGAGAAAGATAAAAATACGTTGATCAAGGGCTCGCTGAAGGAGGAGTATCAGCTGTCATTGACATCCGAGTTTTCAAAGGAGACCAAACAAACCCCAGTGACTACACATAGATCCCCCAAGGAGACTTGTCTTCAGGATGATTTGGACAAGGGTATTGAATCAAAGGAATGTTCTCCTCAGAAAGACATTATGTTAACTAAGGAACATGAGCCCAAAGAGATATGGGAGATGCAAATGTCTATGGTCAGAGAAGCTATGGAAAAGGTAAATTATATTCTTGTGTTTTCCATGCCATGCAATTTTCTCCTCTTCTCTTGATGGCATATGAATGAAGATAGAATGCCCTTAATATATAAGATCCCCTTGTGCGCGCGTATGTGTGTGTGTGTGTGTACATACACATACAAATACACATACAAATACACACACATATATATGTATATATATGTGTATTTCTTAATAACCTCCCTGTTATCTTTTGACATGACGACTTGTCATGATAGCTTTCCAGAAGGCAGGATCAAACCACCAAATCAATGGACTTTTTTAATCCCTGTCAAGAAATGCCCTCATCGGTTTCTCGTATTGATACATTCTTGGAACATACGCAACAAGTGTGCATGTCAGCACAAAACAAAAGGGAACAGATACAGAATCTTAGTATTGCAGCATCGACTACACTAAAGCACATAGCCAATTGCGGTAAGATATATATATATATATATATATATATGTGTGTGTGTGTGTTAGTTTATCGTGCAGTTTAATCTTGATGAGGGAGATAGATTTATACATTATATGGCTATGCGAGGTAATGCAATATGTATATCACTATAATTAATGAACTATGCGCTTTTATAGTTGAAGACAAGATGACTGAGCTTGAGGTGGTAGTACCTAACACAGACGATCCAGAAGAGTACATTGAACAGATCGAGAACCTTGATTACTTTGAATCGCCACTCAAGTCAATATTACCAATCCTGGAGACTAATATCAGACTGGTGGACTTTAAGCGGGAGGCTCTACAGAAACTAGTCGATCAAAAAAAGCCAATTATCCAGGTCGCTAAAAGAAACCTCTTTTTATAAGATATAAATCTACGATTTACATCATTACATAATAATAAAGTAGGTCCACTCACCTTACACCCCTCCCACCTTCTCCCCAATCCCCCAGTCCCCCAATCCTTCTCTTAATCTCTCATTCGATATTCATTTTCTGTTTAACCAATCATAATAAAAAATAATCTAATACAAGAAGTGTAGTTTCTAGTATACAAACACACTCACACCAACCTTGCATCTATTTCTCGCTTAAAAACTTAGTAGCAGACATACCTATACATATATGCATACATATATCCTTTCTCTCTCTTTAGTGAAATCTTTGGTTGATACGGGCACCAGCCACCACACCTCTTCTGTCGGGGTTTAAACACACATATTGAGTAGAGTTTTTGGATTCCACACAATGGAATAAAAAAAATGACATTAGTAATGAACATTAGAAGTTGTTTCTCTTTTTTGTTGTTTGTAAAATGGAATGCATCTATAAAGTACATGATGCCATTTCTGCAGCATTCTATGGTGTCGCTTTATTTGGGTTTGTCAAAATAAAAGATCGAGTATGATCTTCTTCATTTATGCTGATTGCAATGAGACAGAGTGGCAGGCACACTTCAGATTGCACAGGTGTCTTCCTTTATATGCACTCCCTTTTCAGAACACATAGTTGTTGCAGTGAATTCTCACCTGGTTGGATTGGTCTGGAAAACAATGCAGGCGAGTCCGGTGGTTTATTATTTTATTTGCCTTTTTGCTTGCTTGGTGTTTTATATGCACATACATATAGGGAACACTTCTTTTGCTGACGTTTTTCGCGTTTTATGGACTGTATATCTATCTATATTTATATTTTGCGGGCAACTTTCAATTCTACAGTATGTGTTTGAGGTAATTGATATTATAATAAAGAGGTGTTCCACACACATATATATATATATACTTTCAGGAACAAGATTATTAAGATTTCAATTGTCCTACGATATTGTCATTAGAAAAGGAAAAAGGCACACATCACATTCTCTGGAGATCATATTCCTAGAGAAGAAAGTGCGTTGGTATTCAGTAACCACCGTTCATGGATTGATTATTACATGATTCATTCAGTGGCAAGTCGACGCAATATGCTCCATAATTGCAAGGTATCTTGTTATTCTTAATTTAATTAAAGCATATTTTGTGTGGACATTCAAAAGTTAAAAAAAATTGATGGAATATATTGTAGTACTTTGTCAAAGACTCGATTAAATGGGTAAGCAAGTTATTTCCCCTTCTTTATTTCTGTTCTAGTTCTCTCAATAGAGTATTTAAATACTTTGAATTGTTGCTGACAGCATGTCTTTTTAATAAATCATATAGTTACCGTTTTTTGGGTGGGGTATGTGGGTAAGTAAAAGTACAGGAATAGATAGATAGATAAATAGGTAAATAGCTGATGTGTATATGAATTATTGGCATTTCCAACAAGCTTGCAGGATTCGTATTTGTCCGACGCAACTGGACAAAAGATCAAAAAAAGATCAAAAAATCATTTTCCAAAATCAAACGTATGAAAACGCCTGTCTGGATTATAAGTTATCTTGAAGGATCTCGTTTCACAACCGAAAAGATGATCGAGGTACATACGCATATACATATATAAAAGAAAATATTTGTATTGACAGTAAACCGTATTCTCTTTTTCTAGTGTCAAGCATTCTCGAAAGAACGTGGGTTGCCAATTTTGCAACATGTCCTCACACCTCGCACCAAAGGCTTTGTAACCTGTGTACAAGAGTTTAGGAATTCTCATGTCAAGTGTGTTTATGGTAAACCAAGACACACACACAGACACACAGACACCCTCACCAACACCCATACCCATACCCACACACAAACATAATAACAGTATCTTATGCTTTCACATTGACCTAGATTTTACAATTGCTTATCGCCACAATATCAAGAACAACCCCTCTTCTGGGTTCCTTGAGGCTCCATCAATGGTCCGACTACACACACGCCGTTTATCACCCGAGTACGATTTCCATGTCCACGTCAAACGATTCATGATTGACGAACTTCCAGAGGAAGAAGATGCATTGTCAGGCTGGGTAATGGAACGTTACGTCGAGAAGGATCGTTTCTTAGCATCTCTGAAGGATGATTGGTTGAAAGGACAAGAAATAGATTTATGTATCAAGTAGTCCTTTTGGGGGCCCTTTTCTCTCGGACCTACCTTTAACTAGATTTAAATAATACTAAATCCATATTTTTTTTTCATTCAAACGTATCTATCAAAAAAAAAGAAGAAAAAAAAAGAAGAGGAACGAAATCCATACTAAAGAAGCGTGCGATGCATTTTTTTTTAATTGGGCCCTAGAAATTATCGGCCAAGTAATTATCCTCATCAATAAAAGAAGCAAGTACGATTCTGTCAGCAAATCTACGGCCAGCTAGGGACCGTACTGCGGCCATTGTTTGTTGGTTTGTACTAAAACGAACAAAGATCTTGAACACGAAATGGGTGAGCTCACACTACTTTAATGCCCAAGAGCACACACACACACACACAAAAGCTATATTATTTTACCTTGCCAAGACCTGGTACAATTTGGTTTGCATGTGGACGAGGAATCTTCATATCAACAATTTCCCCAAACTTGGCGCACTCTTCCTCAATATCTTCCCAGATATCTAATATTTTAAATTCATTAATACCAGGGAAAAAAAAGAAACATCTATCCACCATAATTTCCTCCCATATATTTCGTTCTCTCTCTCTCTCTTTTATTACCTCTGTATTCTTCATCATTTTCAAGTTCTTCGGGTGTAACCATGTTCATAAGCTGCAATACGCGCGTTGCATCTTCATCTTTAACAGTACCAACACTAAGAATATCAAGTGCTGGGAAAGCACCACCAACTTCACCACCATGTTTAGCACCCTGACTGGCGCGCTGCACCACAAGTCTACGTTCACCGAGTTCCATATTATTCAAACCCTGGCATGCAAGATCTGTTACACTTGGATCAGCATATTCGCAGAATGCAAATCCCTACAAAAAGAAAAAAAAAAGTTGAGTTTTATAGTATCAGCTACCATTACGATCATATTTTACACTAATCTTAATTTTCCTCGACTTTTTTTTTTTTTGGTTTATCGATCTCTCTCATATATAAGCATTTCCATTGTTTTCTCATCTATGGAAATACACACACATATATAAGAATATTTATAAATATTTACCTTTGATGCGCCTGATGGTTCTTTGACAAGGTGGAAGGCACGCAGTTCACCAAAGGACTGCAGTAATTCCATAATTTGATCTTCGTTGAGATACATTGGCAGACCGCCAATGAAAATCTTATTTGGTGTGTCGGGTACAACAGTAGAAACTAATACTAATATCAGTGTCAACATTTCCTTAGATCCCAATAAAATGATAGTCGTTGTATTTTACCTGGCATGTGCATCATATCTGCTGGTTCTCCCGCAGGCTGATAATCCTTTGGCCGGCGAACACGAAGAGCCTGGCCCTGGAAGACAATACCATCAAATGCCATTGCAGAAGTGGCTTGATCTGGATCATAGAACTATAAAGGAAAATGAAATGAAATGAAAGATAAGCGTAAATGTCAACATAAATGGAAATTTCAATAATTTCATTTCCACAAGATTATCCTAACAAAGAAGAAAAAAAAACCTCCCTCTCACAATTTATTTTATTTCTTGTTTCCTATCAAAAGAAAAAAAATAACTTACTTCAACAAACGCATAGTTGCGCTCTCGGTTGATGTGAACAGAAAGTACAGATGGTGCTGTGGCAAGTCCCATTGTTTGCATAGTTTGATTAAAGAAGTCAGACATTGACTGTTCATCAATTCCAAGTGGAATCTGGCCCACATACACGCGGCGTGCTTGTCTTGCAACAGTGGCATTGAGCGCTACGGGGCCAGCCGCACCCTGGGTCAGTCTAACTCGCGATCCATCGGGTGCAGTTGCCATCATTCCATATGATCCTGGTGCGGCAAAGGCTTCGGGGGCTCTAGTACCGAGCATCTGTCCAGGCAGAGGGAACAGACCGGTTTGCTTAACCTGCTCAGCTGTCATACCCTCCATACCCTGGGGAGCCATATCCCAGTTGTTAAGTTTACGAGGGCGCATGTGGAGCGGTACAACTGACGATGTACTTTCAGAACCGCGCCCTGGTCTGTCGTTACTACTACTTGTGGGTTGGCTATGGCTGTGGCGACTGCTGTGACGACTGACGCGTGGGCTTGGAGTGCGACGGCGGGTGGTGCGACGGTCATCTCGGGTGCGTCCTCGGTAACGGTCGCGCGATCGCTCTCTTCGCTCTCGTGAACCTCCACTACGGCGATGTCTGTTTTCTCGTTCATGTTCACGATATCTGTCTCTATTACCGCCATGGTCACGGCTACTGCGGTGATAACCATCGTCACCTCGGCTACTGGTGCGCTGGTAGAGGGCATCATTTCCACCGTAATGAGCTATATTACCTAATATCAACACTACGCGTCTGGTAGAACTACGATCATCACTATACTTACCCTTGCGATCTTGATAATATTCATTTCCTTTCGACTCATGAGCCAATTGTTCGCTCACAGAGCTCAAGAAGGAATTGGCGAGTTGAGCTGCATTGCGCTCTGTAACAACATTACTGATTAACTTCTAATTCTACACTATGGATTATGGATTACCATTCGAGTCACCGTGGCCATGTTCAATCACTTCCGTTTTAATCCGACGTTCCATTCCAAAAAAAGACTCAAAGAGGACCTCCCATCGTCAATCCCCCCTCTTTCATTTTTTTTTCGTACGCTCAGTGTCCAAGACAACAGTCACACATTTTCAGTGTGGGTCCTACGTAGGCAAAAAAAAAAATCCCTGAAAGGCAATGCATCTTCTTCATGCCTTGTTTTCTCTTTTTCTCTTTATGTGTCGCCTCACCTCCCCTCCTTCCTCCTTTCAGATTCTCTTTCTTTCTTGTGCTTTAATAAAGAAAAGAAAGGAGGAGGTTAAATTAACTCCTTTAGAGTGAGAAAAAGAAGCATATTAAAGAAAGTGATATATTAGAATAAGCGTTATTTTTTTCTGTGTTATTTTCGAGGAATACAAAAAATCATGCCATTACTGGCCAATCCCTCCCACGTAAAGAATAAGCTTAATGAATTTATGGACCGACTCTGTGATATAAGAAAATAAAATAAAATAAACTGGGACCCGGCAAGCTCATTTAAGCTTGTTCTTCTTCCTTTTCTCTCTTTTACTCTCTCTCTCTCTTTACAACTTGGATGAGAATTGCTATTACAGTTATTGTTGTAATTATTGCCTTACTTTATTATAAAATGTCAACTCCAAATACTGTGATTATCATTGGCGGTGGATTAGCTGGGCTTTCGGCTGCTATTGAAGCCCATGCTAATGGTGCGCGTGTCATACTTCTCGAAAAAGAGGCTCGCATAGGGTGAGTTTAGTCATAGTAAAATCATAAAGATTGATTGACTGACGAGCCTAACGAAATAACAAATAAAAAATAACAAATAAACAACAGTGGTAATTCGATCAAGGCATCATCTGGTATCAATACTGTTGAGCCATTAAACAACGACACTGTTGAGCTGTTTGAAGAGGATAGCATAATATCTGGAGGTGGTCTTTCGGACCCAACGCTGGTACATAAGCTGGTGACCGAAAGCCAGGATGCTGTGAAGTGGTTGATTGAACAGAGTAAAGATAGCCTTGATCTTTCGTTGGTGTCAAGATGCGGCGGCCATCGAGTCGGAAGAACCCATCGCTGTAAGCCTGGAGAGAACGGACGACCGGTACCCGTTGGATGGGCAATTATTGAGACACTCAAGAAACGCCTGGATGGAGTTGAAGTCAAGACAGGAACACGAGTATTGGAGATCCTGAAAAACGCATCGGGTCGAGTAACCGGTGTACGCGTGATTACAGACGGAGAGGAGGAAGAGATAGACGCGGAGGCAGTTATCCTGGCGAGTGGTGGTTTTGGCGGTCAGACGGGCGAGTTGCAGGGGGATGGCAAGGAGAGCCTGTTGCATCATTATGCACCCCAGCTGGTTAACCTAGCAACAACTAACGGGCCATGGGCTAATGGTGATGGTGTCCGCCTTGGTCTTGCCGCAGGCGCTAAGCTCAAAGATATGGTTTGTAATCAGAGTTTGTATAGAAAGATTGTAAACTGATCTTGTCTGTAGGACCAAGTGCAAATCCACCCGACAGGTTTCATCGATCCTTCAAACCCAAGCGCACCCACAAAATTCCTGGCTCCTGAGGCTCTAAGAGCCTATGGTGCCATACTTCTCGATGGTGAAGGTCATCGTTTTGTAGACGAGCTCGGCAGACGAGATGAGGTCAGTAAGGCTTTCTTTGAGCACCCTAATCACCCAACACCTGAAGGCTGGATGTCCAAGTCCCTTTCTGCGGCCACCGATGCAGACAAACATACATCTGCTTCTACAGCTACAGCTACAGATACAGCTACATCTGCTTCTACATCTACATATACATCTGATTCTAGATCTGCGGTAGCGTACCTTGTGATGCCTCAACAGGCAGTCGAGAACTTTGGCGAGGGCACTTTGGGCTTCTACCTTCAAAAGGGATTCTTTGTAAAGGCTGCTGGTACAGCTGGGCTCGCCAAATTGCTGGCTGTTTCGCAAGAAGCTTTGGAAGAGGAGTTGGGACAATATGATAGCCACCAGGATCCAGAAAAGACGGTTTTTCCATGCGATCTGATGCCATCCAAAGACATCCTGTATTGGGTGGCTCTAGTGACTCCTTGTGTGCATTACACCATGGGAGGACTAACTATCGACAGTGAAGCTCGAGTGTTGGAGTCTTCAGGAAAGCCGATTACTGGTAACGTACCAGAAACGTGATGTGCTAGACCAGAATATTTTAACATTTTTTTTTTTGATTTACCACTCTTCTTTTTCTATCAATTGAACTGTTTATCAAAATGCATGTATAAAAAAACAAAAAACAGGTCTCTATGCGGCAGGCGAGGTAGCTGCGGGAGTGCATGGAAAGAATCGACTGGCGGGTAACTCCTTGTTGGAGTGTGTTGTGTATGGCAGAACAGCAGGCAGAACAGCGGCAACATCTTATTTGAGCCTGGATTGAAATTGTGTTTATTTTATATATACATACACGACACAGTTTAAATAGCAACCAACCAAGACGCATAAAGTGCATATCGTGGCCACATGGACCCTCCTTTTTTTACTTTTACTTTTATTTTTGCTCTTATTCAGTACAATATATCTATATATCTTATGACGCATGCGTCTCACCAAAGTTCACTTAATATAGTCTTATCACATAAGCTGTGCATCACTATGCATGTTATTGTTTAAATGTGTTTTAATATATGTATATATTTATATTATATATTGTTTTTTATTTTATATTTTATGTACACTACACTACTCTGCGCTACAGCCATGTCAAAGCTTCTGCTATCTCGAAATCTCTATTATCATATAAAGTAACGGGTCCTTTAGACATCTACAGTGCGTTCCTCAGGCAGACTACGAGCCGTTCCTGCTGCAACTTCACTCTCCCACACGAGCTGTTTGTTGATGGCAGCAACGTAGGCCTTTGCAGCAGCACTGACAATGTCAGTATCGGCGATGCTAGAAGAGAAGGCGGCCTTGGAGATACGCTCTTCAGAGGCATTTCCAGGAACAATATCAGGCATGACCTGGATTTCAGCCTTGCCAAGAGCATCACTTCCCTCACCAACTGCGCTGATGTCAAACTTGGTCAGACGGAAACGACGGCCAACAATACGCTGGATTGCCTCAAAGACAGCCTCGATCGAACCAGCCTTTCCGACTGCAGCATCCATCTTCTCAATCTTTTTCTGGACGTCAAACAGACGCACATTGGCAGTGGCAGGGCCTTCTGTGCCTGAGACGACCTGGAGACCGACAAGAGTAAAGAAAGCCGAGGAGGCCACAGCAGACTCCTGCAGCTGACTGCTAAGGATAGCCAGGATATCTGCGTCATTCACATTCTTCTTCTTGTCGCACAGAGCCTTGAAGTCTTCAAATGCCTTTTGGAACTCATCTTCGGGAATGTCGGAGAAACCGAGCTCCTTGCAACGTTCTCTGAATGCATTTCTGCCAGAGTGCTTGCCAAGGACAAGAGAAATGTCAGTGACGCCGACTGTCTCGGGTGTGATGATCTCGTAGGTCTGACGGTTCTTGAGTACGCCGTCCTGGTGAATACCGCTCTCGTGCAAGAATGCATTGCGGCCAACGATTGCCTTGTTAGGCTGGATCATCATGCCGGATAGGTTGGAGACCATCTGCGAAGTACGGAAGATGAGCTGTGTGGTGATGGTGTGGTGAACAGGGTAGTAGGAAGGGTGGGTATGGATGGCCATGACGACCTCCTCCATAGCAGTGTTTCCAGCGCGTTCACCAATGCCGTTGATTGTGACCTCGACTTGACGGGCACCGTTTTGGATACCAGCCAAAGTGTTGGCAGTGGCGAGACCAAGATCGTTATGGCAATGAGTGGAGAAGATAGCCTATAAAAAATTACACACACACAAAAAAAATTTAAGAGATTGCATGTGAATTATGATGTTAGAAAATGTAAGAATTATAATAAGGATTTTTAAGTAAAATAATAATAAAAATAATAATAATAATAATAATAATAATACTAGTATTAATAATTGTGTGTTTGTATAGAAAACTTTAACTTTCTTATGTAATTTGTTTTGAAGTTAAATACCTTTTCAGCACCGGGTGTGTTGGCGATCAGATACTTAATCAAGGATCCATACTCTTCGGGAGTGTTGTAGCCAACAGTATCAGGGATATTGAGAGTAGTGGCACCAGCCTCAATGACCTTACCCAAAACCTTGCAAAGGAAATCGGGGTCAGATCTGCCAGCATCCTCAGGTGAGAACTCAATCTCGTCTACCAGACTGCGTCCAAGAGTGACAGCTGCAACTGCACGCTTAACGCATTCATCACGGTCGATCTTGAGCTTATATTTAAGGTGGAGATCTGAGGTAGCCAAGAAAATGTGAATTCTCTTTCTGGGTGCATCCTTAATAGCTTCTGCACATCTCTTAATATCGTTTGGAGTCGAACGAGCCAATCCGCAAATTGTCTGAAAATAGAATAAAGATTAATATCGAAATTTAACAAAAATGCTGATAATGATATGATATGATTTGATTTGATATGATATGATTAGTATTATTTACCATGGGCACACCAATGGCTTCACGTCCGACCATCAAAGGACCAACTTCGCGGGCAATACGCTGGACTGCTTCAAAGTCGCCAATCGATGCAACGGGGAAACCGGCCTCGAGAACATCGACACCAAGACGAGACAGCTGCTTTGCAATGTCAATCTTTTCCTCGGTGTTGAGAGTGACACCTGGAGACTAATATGGTTTATAGAGATGTAAATATAGTGCTGGTTTATAATATATAAGATTGATTACCTGCTCTCCATCACGGAGGGTGGTATCGAATATGATCAGTTTGTCAGTAGTGGCAGGCATTATTATTAATCAAAGAAGAATGTAAGAATAACAACGTCAGTAAGGCAGAAGAGGCGTGCTTTATAGAACGAGTTTTGGCATTGTCCGCCACAGCCAATCACAGAGAACCATCTCTCCTGCTACAATTGTAGTCATGAAAAGCATTGGGCAGAATTCCAAGTCACCCAAACGAAAAAGGGAAAATAATAATTATATAAAAAATAAAATAAAAAATAATTTTAAAATTACAAAAAGTCAAAGAAAAACACAAGAGACAAGAATTGGCCCTGCCTTAATAGGGACTCCCCAACAAAGCTCCTCTCCCCTCACATTCGTTCCTTCCCCTTGAAGAAAAAGAAAGCGAGCCAGAGAAGAAAAGAAAAGAAAAAAAAAATCTTTGAAAAAATTGTATATAAAAAATATAGATACATCAATATACAATTTACGATGATGACCCCTATTTCTTGGTATATTTTTTAAAAAGACCATCTTTTGGCTCTTCAGGAGTCAAACCCATTTCTTTCCTTCTTCTTCTTCTTTGTCCTCTATACTTCTTGTCGGCTATCAAAGAGCGATGCCAAGACCCAATCCATTCCTTCGTCGCGCCTCGTCTCCGGGCGACCTCTCTGACGAACGCAAGCCAATCACTCCCACAAAGATCACCCACCCGTCTCTGTCTGACTCTGCACTCCGAATCCGCAGACCAGTCACCTTCCGGCATGCTCAAACAAGGACGATGAGCATTCGTCCAACCCGCTTCATCAAGGCTGGACCACCAACTCCCCAAGGCGATCCGACTTCCCTGTCCGAAGAAATGCAGTCCTTTGTCCGACTCTTCGACACATACAGTCACAAGGTCTACCTTGAAGGATATCTCATGAAACACAACGAGCCTAGTCACACAAAACTACGGACCAAATGCTTTGCTGAACTTTGTGGTCCCATGCTCACCCTCTGGGATGCAGAAAGCCAAGGCCTGTGCACACCTCAGTATATGACCATCTCCGACTGCACCGTCCAGGCCATCGAACAGCCTGCGCTTGACGAACCTAAAAAGAAAAAACATGTCTTCTCCATCTGCTTCATGAAGAAGACCGTGGTGTTTGAGACCTCTGACGAAATGACCCTCTTGCGGTGGGTATGTGCCCTCCGACTCTCATGCTTTGAACACCAAAAATTGCACCAACTCTTTACTCTCCGCATTCTGGCCGGACTTCCACATGATCCAACCTCCCGTTGGGAATCTTATCTCCAGGTTCGCTTACCAGGTGCAACCGAGTGGCATAAATACTGGGCAGTCGTCACAGACAAACGAGACGAACGCACCTTGTTTGGCAAGAAGACAGTTGCAACAAGGGGTCAGTTCTTGTTGTACGAGACCAAGAAAGCCAAGACCCCTTTTCTGACCCTAACAGATGTCCAGCGCGTCTATGCTGTCTACCCAGAGTCATGGCATCTAATCGACAAAAGCACTCTTATGCGCCTCGAAGGAGACATTCACCAGCAGCATCACAAACAAACTCAGGACAACGTGCTCCTGATGGCTGATTCTAGTCAGCATATGGCCCTATGGTTAGACGCCATGCTCCATGCATTTAAGCTTCACGGACGGCCTGACCAGCTTACCGACGACCCTTCGGACGAAAAGGCACTCAACTATGGCGAGCCTGAATGCAACCAGCGCCTATTCTTGGAAACAGACGACGCCATCCAGGCTATGGATGTAAGCTGGATCGACCCACGCACGATCGAACACACATTTTTGGATGTAATGCGCCGCAAATCGCTTGCCCTGACAGCCAGTCCACGACCGCCGAGTGGACGAGCCAACAGCTTGCCGCTCATAACTGTCGGCGACGATGGACGAACAACGGCCACAAGTGCGGCAGAAGTTGTGCTGGCCAGAGATGATACCAGTTGGACGCATCCAGGCACGACAGACGGTGCCAGTGACGACGACAGCACAACATACACATTTGCTCGTCAGGTCGCTGACTCGAGCGATGAAAGCGAAGACGATGATGGAAACGACGAAGAAGAAGAAGACGACGACAGCGACGATGAGCCGATTGGAAAGACACGGCAGTTATCGAGACCAGTGTCGCCTGTTCCCAAAAAATCGATGGTCGAAGGACTCATCCCAGACTTTGACTTTGGAAACGGATTTGATGTTCCTCGACATGTGCAGCACCGAAGAGAGAGCGAGAGTACGGTCGAGATCAGCTTACCCTCGTCGGACAATGTAGAGCCACCAACAACCCACAGCCGACAGCTGTCATTATCAGCCAAGCCGTCGTCTTGTGCATCGAGTGCGAGTGCAGTAACTTCGCTATTTGGGGATTTTAGATTGGCAACTGATTTCACAAAGTATCTCGACCAGCCTTTGGTTAAGGACACTCCTCGCAAGACTCCTTCCAAACTAGTCCAACCCCACCCCTTAGTATCGTATGATCGTGAATGGGAGGAAGAAAAGAGCGAAAGTGAAGGCGAGTATGCCAAGCGGCATGCCTACGATGACGATTCGTACGACTCTGATTGCGACGGGCCTTTGATTCCTTCGCTGGGCGACCACTTTGCGCCTCAGAACAGCTTGCTGGACACATATCTGGGCGAGCAGCTCAGTGCCAAAGAACAGATTGAATATGCACGTGCAACTGGACAGCCCTTCATTCAGATGCCAGCCAAGCCACGCACACCCCAAGCCGGGCTCATTGGTATGATATCCCAGCGAGAAAAGGACCGCCGGGAAGGCCATGGCATCCGGGTCACTGAACGGGTGCATCAGCATCAAGCCGAGCTAGGCCGGGATCGGCTTGAGCGTGAAAAAGAGCGCAGACTTGCTGAACAGCGTCAACAACAGCTTATGAAACATCAGATGATGCTCTATGCTACTAGTTATATGCCATTGCCAGCTTATGGCATGCCTCTCACACCTCTCTACACTGTTCTTCCACGCCCTGTTCGTGGGCATCTCATTCCACCACCACCCCGACCCTTTCCGCTCGATCAAGATCATCGAATCCCCCTCCGGACTCCTAACAATGAGCGTGTATAAAACAATAAATAAATAAAATAAGATAAATAATTAAATCAAATCAAATCACATTAAATCAAATCACATTAAATAAAATAATGAACAAATATTGTGCCTTGTAAGAAAGATTCATTTTCCACTAAAAATCAAATCAAATCAAATCAAATCAAATAAAAATTAAGACAATGAAAATGAAATAAAAAATAAAATAAAAAATAAGATAAAGAGCAAAAATTATATGTATGTACAACAACAAAAAACAAGCTAATCAAAAAATTTGATTTTTTTTCTTTTCTTTTTCAAGGCCAGAACTCCTTGTCAGGCTGGATTCGATAGACAGACTCCATCCCCGGCTGGACAAAGCAATTGACGAGATAATGGGCCAGTTCGCGTGTGAGGGAAGGCGTGAAATTATCTTCCCATGAGGGTGTATTAGAGACCACAATACAGTGGTCCAGTTTGGTGGATTCAGGTGTTCGTTGTTTGAGCAGTTCAAGTTCATGCCTCAATCTTTCGTTTTCATCCTCTGCCTCTTCCAACCTTCCGGTTAAATCTTCTGCACGCTGTTTATGATGATCGATTTGCTGTTCTAGACTAGCCAGATATTCTATTTATTTATTTATTTGTTTAAATAGAGGTTAATTATCTGTGCCATTTTTGGATCTTGGGTGCATTATATAAAATAATAATAATAATATATATATATATATATATACATACCCTTTCGCCGTACACGAAAGTTGCGTGCAGATATCTTGTTTCTCAGCTGCCTCCGTTCTCTTGCAGTCAGCTTCTTGATGTCCATGCCATCGGCCTCAGCCATGGCTTCAAGTGAACTATCTTCAATACTTGACACAGATAATGCTCGTCGCATCCGCGGAGTCTCGCGTGTCGTACAAGGTCCAAACACGCTTGAAGGCGAAATGGTGGAGTGAGACTGATCTCGCAGGGCCAGCTGCTGCTTTGCTAGTTCAATGAGTTGTTTGATTTGATCTGGAGTCGGCATTGTCTCGCGTGTTTCGATTCTAAAGGGCTCCAGATAACTCGAATCAACCAGTGTTTCTCCAATAAGTTTTCCGGGTAAAGTGTGTGAGTTGAGCCAATCCATATCAACAATGTCTTCAAAGTCCATGTTACAAGTCATAATACTATTTTTTTATGTATTCTCTTTCTTCCTTTCTTCCTTTTATATATATAAATATATATACAGAATACAAGAAGTAGAAGAAGTAGAAGAAGTAGAAGAAGTAGTAGTAGAAGAAGAAGAGGAAGAGAAATAGGGATTAAGAAAGCTTTGTGAGAGTATTTTTATTCTACAGTATCCCATCTCATCCCCCCCTTTATATATATATATATTATTATAGCTCAGATGAAACGGCTTTTGGACTACCGCAGAATATACAAAATAAATAGATGTTTATATAGCCCCCCCTTCTTTGTGTATATGTATATGTATATATATATATATTTCTATAACCCCCTCCCCCTCCTTTCTATATTTTAATCGGACTGCTTCATTGTTATGGATCCAAGGTGCAAAATGGTGGGACAGCATGGATCAGCGCGTGTTACTGCTGATCCAACTTCTCACAAGCCATGCCAAGTCAAGCCCACAATATCGTGAGGCAGTATTAGGTTAGCCGACACGCTTCCGAATGTGAAGTGCCGCACAGAAAAGCACCCTACGAAACAAAGTTCTTTTTTCTTTGTATTTGTATTGTTTTTTTTTTGCTTTTTTTTGCTTTGTCTGTCCTTATTTCTGTTCTTTTTAAAAAAAGGTTTTCTTTACCTTGCACTCTGTACTTGTGTGCCCCTCTCCGCCACAATGTCCGCACCTGGCCGCCATCCAAGCCGTTGCAGGCTGAAAGAATGCCATCTCATGGCGATATGAAGCAAACAGATCCTGGCTGCCAAAACCAGCAGTACCCAAAGGTCTTCCTGATTGTAGCTGGCTCTCAAGTGCACTTATCTTGGCCTCGAGTGAGAGAGTGTACCGTCGGGCCTCTTCCATCTCAACCTGTTGTTGTGATTTGTACAACTGCAGCATCTGTGTCTCGCGCGCCTGTGCGACTAACATCATCTCCGTGTATTGGTTCGTGAGCAATGCCATCTCCTGTTGGCTTGACCGCACACTTTCTGCCAGCCGACTGTTTTCCGAATGAAGCGTCCTTAAGAATACCAAAAGATCTGCCTGGCTCATATGCTTTACTCCCGCCAAAGCATCATTGTCATCGTCGTCGTCATTATCATTATTATTATTATTATCATTATTATCATCACAATACCCCTGGTCCGTGCTTTCTTTATTCCCAGCTTCAGATCCTTGGCTTTCTTTTTCATCCATTTCCGGCTCGGCTGGCCGTCCCGTTAAAAGTGTTTCTTTCGTGTCGATCTCTTGTTGTGGTGCCACTTCTACAGATCGTTCCGCTTTTACTGGCACCTCGACTTTTACGGCTAGTTCCCCTTTAGCTGTCCGTGGCTCTTTTACAGCCTCTAAGCTCTCCGCAACAACCTCGCGACTATTACTTTCCACTTCATGACACTCAAAATCATTCTCACCGACTTGTTCTACAGGAACTTTTGCGGGAACTTCCGCATGTAGTTCCACAGGTGGTTCTACAGCCAGTTCCACAGCATTATCTTCAATCGTCATAGTCTGATCTTCCAACAAAACCTCCGGGACTTCCTCTGGGTTCACATCAACTTGTCGATCTGGACCCTTGTTGGGACTTTGCTGAGGCGACGGTAAGTCAATCGAGGGTGTCTTGCCCTTCTTCTTCTTCTTTTTGCTCGACTTTGTATTGGCACTTATTGATTTAAGAAGCTGGTCTTGCCGTTTGAGCGCAAGATTTTCGCCCTGAATACGCATACCCTCTTTTAAAAAAAGTTTGCCAAGCACTCCTGCAAGCTCTCGTCTACCAGTGTGGACACCCTTCTCAAATTGTTCTATTAAAACCTGCCGCTGGCGTACCAAGTCTTTGTTAGACTCAATAAATCTTCGAACTTCGCTCTCAATCGTCATGGCTTCCATAACCTCGCCCTCTTGCATAAGTGCTTCCAGACACACCAAACTAAACTTGCAAAAGAGCGCCTCAGGAAAAATCTTTTGGGTGACTTCGTATTGAAAGTAATGTCGCAGCGAGTGATAGCCGCTCTCTGCCTTTTTGATTTTCTTTCTAAATTCCTTGTTTGCCAGCTTTTCCAGTCGTCCGGACGTCCCCGGTTTGCAATCCTCGCGGTATGATGCCTTGAGCTGTTCTAGACTCTCACAATACGCCGCCACACGCTCTATCAGTTCGCGTTCTATCCGTTCCACCGCATCATCTACTTCTTTGGTTGAGTGCAGGCCTTTTAGGGATGCCGAGACCGCACGGCAGTTCTCCGTATGGCTTTCCTCCTTTTTTTCATGGCTAGCAATTCGATCCGCCATGTGCTGGATAGTCGGCACCACCAGATCCCAAAGTTTCTCGATCAATTTACAGATGTCTCTCAAACCCGGCAAGGCAAACTCATCTCTGAATGCCCTTGATCCGGCCGCCCATCTATCTACATGTGCATCAAATGCTTCCTCGACCTCTGTTATCTTTGCCCGCTTCTTCTTGAACCGTACAGCCCGCTCGGTCCAATATGCCGAAAATGGCACTAGTTTTTGTTGTTCCGCAAACTGATCTACGGTTTGCTGACAACCTTCGCCCATCAACCCATTCCTCTCTTTTTCAAGTACCAGCAGTCTCTGCAGGAATTCGCTCAAAGGTGCCCAGGACAAATCCAACGCCGGTGCCAGTTCTTCTAATACCGTCTTTGTTGCCTCGGCCATCTGTGAATTCAAAATATCTCGCTCTATTTCTAGTTCGGCTATCGATTTGTACTCTGGCCTCGTGTGTTTGCATGTTGCCTGTGTTTGGGAGAGCAAAATGTCGCCTGTCATGTTCTTCAGGACTTCAAAGCTTGTGGACGGCAAGCAGAGTGCCTGTCTTTCCATAATTAATTCGTCCAGGATCAGGGCTGGGTCTGATAGATCGTCACTGAGGGGGATTGCGTCTGGAAAAGGGTTGAACTGAATGGGCTCAAAGATGGTCGGTAGACCCGAAAGACTGCTCGGCAAAGTCTTCCACAATTCGCAAGCAGCAATGATATCTGTCATCAACGCCGTACTTGTGTCGGCATTAGATTCTAGTAATTTTTCGAATCGTTCGGCAAGTTTTGGTGATCTTTCCTTGCGTTTTCCGGGTAAAGGTGTCTGGAGCATGTTGATCTGGAATCGGCCTGCATTCAGGCTTTCGAGAGTATTATCATAGACTTCTTCTTGTGTTTTTGCACTCCACACAAAGTGCTTTTTGTAGATATAATGCGCCCATTCACGGCAATAATAACAGCGTGTGTCGATGTTGCAAACTCTGAATCTACCGAGTTCTTTGGACACAACATTTTGTTCGATTCTGAGTACTTCAATCTGTCTTTCTTTATTTCTCATGGTGAAAAGGCGGGATAAGAAATAAGATAATAAAAATAATAAATAAGGAAGGAATCTGGGAGTTGAAGTTTCGATGATGATGATGGGGGGAAAGGGGAATTGGTTGATCGAGTCTAGATTAATTAGTTTCCTTGGTTATTTATATTGAAAACGTAACAATAAATATCAAGGTTGATTAAAAAATGAATATGGTAATAATAATAAAATGAAATAAAGAAAAATAAATAAATGGAAATGGAAAATGGAAAATGAAGTTGGAGGTGACGTCAATTTAATGCCTTTTTTCTTCTTCTAAAATTCAGTAGAGCAGATGGAATGGAAATCAAAGTCCTTTCGCAAGTATAACAAATTCAACTGTCGTACAAGATAACCTTTTTCAAATCTATTGTTATACCTACACTCACGTCTGACCTCTTATATATATATATATTGGGCTATATTATCTTCTCTTTATCCACATATATACTATTCATACATATATGTATATATTTGCTCCAAATTATTAATACTAGTATTGTCTAATCACCAACGTAACATCACAAAAGAAACCATGAATCTGCCACTACATGTATCGATTAACTAATTGGTGCTAATGACCAAAATGAAAATGATGGTAATAATGCTTCTAAACATGCTTCTACAACGCACATTGATCAATGCGAGACTAGGGTTCCTCAATGGTTGAAACTCTTTCGAGTATGTCAGCTACTGCAAAGCTACTTTGTTGAGAGCAAGATTTATATCATACAAAACCGACGATATTTCCAAATTTTATCAAACTTCTTGAAAGTATGAATGTGTCCATCTTTGTTAAATTCTCCCTGAGTTTCTTCTTCTTTTTCTTATTTCACAAAAATCCTTGTATTAAACAGCTTTATCAGACTATTGAGAAAATCAAAGCACAATAGGTACTTCTGGTACGTCTAATGTAATATATATATATAAACTGTCAAAGAAAAACCTTGTTTCTGTTAAATCCGAGGATTCACAAAGAAATAAAGTTAATACATAAAATAAAATAAGGTTGAGAAGTAAAGAATAATGATGCTACTCTCTAAATAAAGCCATTTTTTTCATTTATATATATATATATATATATATATATATATATATATATATATATATATATATGTATATACTACAGCTTGTTCTGTGTGTACGCCATTTGACTTACCATCAAACGCAAATAATTATGGATAATGTCATCTACTTGCGAAAGTCTCTGACCCTAGAATTGATAGAGGGTAATTTTTTTATGGGGGCGTCTTGCATAATAGTTGCGGCATACATTAAAATGATTTACTCTTTAACTGTATTTTGAATCCTTTGTCAATAAAGAGAAGCTAATTGTACAATAGGTACCTCGTTAACCTAAAGTATGAAAACAGGAAGAAAGAAATAAAAATAGCCCATATGGACCGTATAATTCTCTTTTGGCTGGTCCTTTAATGTCGCTTTAATTGAGAGGTATTAAATATGTAATTCTGAATCTATAGTCAAGCTACAACATCAAACTTGACCACCAAAAAAAAAGTATATTTATACAGCAAAATCCTCTTTTGAAAAAGTATGTACGCTTTTCAATTCAAAAGCCTTATTTAAGACCTTTTATTTATATTTAGTAGTTATCTTCTTTTTCTTTTTATTCATTCATTCACATTAATGATGTTCAAGACCACGTCACTTTTTGTGACGGGTGGAGTATAAGTACAAGTCCAAGTTAACCAAGGTTTAACCATTTTACATTATTCATCGATCAAGATCATTGACATAATCTGCAATCCTAAGAAAAAGAAAAATTAATAAAAATGTCATTTACCCAAAAACGCTCATCGGATGGCCTGTCTGATTCTGATGATTCTTGGGAACGTGCAGCCCATTCGTTTCGGTAGGAGGGTGATTGCCACCAAAAGAAAAGAAAAGAAAATAAAAGAAAAAAAACCGACAGTCTCTTGCTACATTAGACATGAGCCTCCTAGCCTGTATGCTCGTCAAACTACAATTCTAGAGGCACAAAACGCCAAACTAGTGTAAGTAGATCAATAATAATAATAAAAATAATAAAAAATAAAAAAGATCTATAGGGAATAATTAGATTGACAAAACACAAAACAGTATCACAAGTGATATGCTTCAGAAACAATTAGATAAGGCCAAATCTGAATTGGCCCTACTCGAAAAAGAGTATGAGGAAGAGCACAATCGAATGAGCCAAATTAGCGCCGAGGTGAGAGGAACAGTCACCCCCCTCTATCAATTAGAAGAAGAAGAAAATACCTGTCTTATATATACATACATACATATATATCTATATCTATATCTATATTGTTCGTCTTTAAATCAATGTCTATTTAGTATGATGAGTCTGTGAATAGCACAGTTAATTTAGCACAAGATATCTTTGAAGTTTCTACCAAAGACAAAACAGGTAAAAATAAAATAAAACATATCTTTTAAAATAAAAATATTATGTGCGCCTGTAATTTGTCTAAGAGGCTTTCTTCAGCCCTTGTATCTCTCGATACTGATAGAACCAGCCTGGAGACTTATATTGCTGCAGATTCAGCTCTATCAGAAAAACTTCAGCATGCCCTGTATTTGTGGCATCGTCAACTTCCAATGGCAGAAGAAACAGAGGCAAGCATCTATATATATATATTACATCTGATAGTTTATTATTATTATTATTTTTTAAGAACTAATTAACTTTATATAAAATTTTCTACTATCTAGGACGCCTCTAAAGCAAGACAATGTCCAGCAATAGAAATCGAAACTATTGTAGAGGCGTAAGTAATAAGGAGTTTTTTTTTTTAATTTCATTCTGATTTCTCCTTTCTCCTTTAGCTTTCAAACAGTCGAATGTCTTAATGCCCAAGCTGAGGCTACATGCAAAGGATATGAAGCAAAGACTCAAACAATCGAGCGTGAGCTTCAAAAACTCAACCATCTACCTCAACTACTACCCATATTAAAGTAAATTCAAAATATCACATAATACTTTTTTTTTCTATTGTGGTATCTAATACTCCTTATTTATAAGTTCATCTATAGCTTCATACCAAGAAGAGACTAGACGGAGTCATCAAGCAGCAGTAAATACTCAAGAGAATGAACTGGAGCCGTTATTACAAAGAATCAGCAGCCTTAGTATCCGATCACCATTGACAGAAACTAATATCCGTAAAGATTATGAAACTATGGAGGAATTGTCTTTGCAGCTTGAAAAAGTAAAACTTTACACCCGTTCTCTGCAATTTATTTGATTTGATTTTCTTACTCACTCACTCTCTTTCTCTCTCTCTCGTTTACTTGTTAGATATGCCAAACATTACTTAATCAAAGGGCTTGTCAACAATTGCTGACTTTTGGCTATGAAACTGACGATAAACATCAAAAGCAACAACAATACGTATATCAGGCATTGAAGGAAGAACTCGAGGAAGAATACATTTCTCATCACGCATTTTTGGTAAGTATTTAAAGCAAGGAGTCTATATATCTTTCTACTTTTCAACAGAACTTTAAGTGATCGAATGTAAAACAGGAAAAAGCAGGTGCCTTGGATTGGCCAAACACAGGATTACAGGATCGTACAAATGCTACAGATATAATGGCATGGGCACAAGATTTACTGGGATTTGAAGACGACAAGTTACTCTCAAATGAATCGATCGTTGAGAAGGTCAAGGTTCTTTTACAAGAAAATAAAACTTGGTACAACCAATGGCTGAAAAGTCTTGACGCGCATATGGACGTGGTTGATAAATTGTAAGAGACAATACGTATAAAATATATACATACATATTGATTCTTTTTTTTTTTTAAAAAAAAAACAAGGGATGAAGCTGAGAAGCGTATGACCGATACTCTCTATAGCAATTCTGCCTCAACAAATGAGCTGATCTTACTTCCACAGGTAAGGAGATGTATTTTATTAAGTGATCTGATACACTATTAAAAAAAAACAATAGACATACACTGAGACTCAAAAAGAGTTGGAAAAGAGTACGATTGAACTTGGGAATGATGTAGCTGAATTGGAAGAGGTAAATACAAGCACACACACACATATATATATATGATTTCTATAGGTTCTGACATTTTGTTTTGAATATGTAAAGGAGCTTGAGCTCAGTACTAGGTTTGAACATAAAAAAGAGCTATTTACATTGTTCTTTAATGACCCAAAGGAATTTGAAGCTCACATCGCTTCTGCATCCGGTTCATAATGAGCTATATACATACAGTATATGTTATAATCCTTCTTATCGATCGATATAATGTATAAAGACTGTAATGACACACGAATTTACCTTTAATGAAATATTCTCCTTTTTTTCCCCTCAAGATACCATACCCTTGAATATGGCAGTGTAAAAAGCATAAAAAATAAATAAAGTAGTATATTATAAAAGTAACTCAAAATTAGACATTTTAAATGTATAAAGGCGCCCTTTTATTTATTTATTTATTACTTTATTATATAATTATTTTAAATTTGACTCAAAATATGAAAATAGGTTCAAGTAGAAAACAAAAGATGAAAAATAGAAGTCAAGGGCTCAATTGTGTTTTTACCAACCTTCTTTAATATTACAAAAAGTTGATATCAAATAAGCTCCAACTGGCTCGAGCACTGAATAGCAAACGCCCAAACTTTATACTTTATAGAGTCTTTTGCGTTGTTTACTTTAGGGAGTAGCTTGGTTTTATTGGTTATTTTTAAGAATGTCTATAGCCTCAGAAAAAGTTTACCTAACTAACTAACTAACGAACGAAAAACACTCGACTGTTGGTTCATGGCAAGACAGATAGAAAATTAATTAGATTTGTAGAAATCATAGTAATCAAGCATAATTATTATTATTATTATTCTTGGAACTTTAGCTTGTAATGCATGTCAAATAGTCTAAACAAAACAATGAATAATAATGTAAACAGTAAAATTAATGCCTTTACAGAAACCATTTATTTCTAACAACAATGTAATGTAATGTAATGGTTTGCTTAATACTAGTGCATTAATGACTCTGGTAACCTTATAAAAGCTATTAAAAATATAGAAAATAAAAGAAACTAAAACAGATATAAATGTAGATGTAGAGTCTAATGTGTATATAGTCACTCCAAACGTAAAATGCTTATGAGCTGTAATTTAAAGAACTATCCTTCCTTTCAACAAGTCTTATCGTAAAATCTTTTGGCCCAAAGGTAATGCCATGAGTATCCAAAGTATCCATACTGCAGTAAACAAGGTTTCCAAAAGAATCCAATCCGGGTTCAATAGTATGGCGAGAAAGAGTGCGTACCATGACATTAAATATTTCCACCTCGGCCTACATCAAACACATAGTGAAGTGAGCTTTAGGCTACTATATACGTCTTTTTAATATAAATACACTTTACCAAATAAATACCAGGGCAGACACGTCTTTAATTCAAGTGAGATTAGTATTCCATATATATATAAAGATTTATTCTACCTTGTATAACTTCTTACAAAAGATAAATAGTTTAAGACTGACCTTCCCCATCCAAAAGCATACATATCACGATCTTCAATCGCACCATTAGCAGAAGCAGACCATGTACGCATATCATCCAAGAAACGTTCTGGAATAAACTTTTCAGGCTCACTAAAGTTTTCTGGTCTCATATGCATTGTGTACATGCTCGTTATAAGTACGGTGTCTTTTGGAATAAAGTATTCGTGAAATTCAACTGTAAGAGTGTTAAGCAAAAAAAAAAAACAGGTTTTTATTACCATTTAATATTTCTTTTTAGAGAGCTTACTATCATCGGTTGAATATCGGGGAATACTAAAGTTGACCGAACTTCTAAAGCGAAGATTTTCTCTTAAAACTGCAACAATGTATGGCATCTCCTCACGATCCGAGAATACGGGCATTCGACCATATTTTGTAACAATTGCATCAATCTCAGCACACATTTTTCTTTGAATATCAGGATAATGAGGCAATATCCCAAAGAGCCAAGACATTGATAGAGATGTAGTGTCTTCACCAGCACTGATCAAATCGCCTGTTATTTCAATGATTATCATTACTACATAGAGTATAATAGATTTGATTAAAATGTACACATCAAATGACTTACTCAAAATAACAAGCATATCCTGATCATCTAAACCGTATTCATCTTTAAAAGTCATCATTTGCTTGGCCAGGCAGTCGACATCCCCGTCTACTGCATCAGCAATCAATTTCTTCAAATCTTGATCCCGGTGTTCAATCAATTTCTCTCTTGTATTTCCATGATAAAGATCTTCGATCCACGATAGACCAGGTAAAAAAGAAGTAAGATTACCCGAAGAGCCAACCAAAAGATTCCCCTTTTCTGTGTCTCGAATAATCTGCCTTATAAAAGGATCATCGGGAGATTGGGTAGTTTTTCCAAATACGGCCCTGAGGATTGTGTTGAATGTAGTCATCTGCAGGCTAAGTAGAGGGTTGACAGAACCGTGCTCTCGGCTATGTCTTCAATAGATTTCTGCAGTGGATCGACAAATTTTGACGACAAAACCATGAGAGCTTTTTTTTTAAAATAAATAAATATCATATATATATATCTTTAATAAGCAGACAAATAGATATATACATTTTGTTGCTCTAAAGCTTAATCGATTTCTTTAAAAGAAATAAATAAACACATCTTTGAATAACTTACCAACTGTCCGACTATTTTTCCATTTCTTGTCGGGTTGACTAAAAACAATACCTCTAAAGCAAAAAATAGAAAAGAAGTGTGAAATGAATATCATCATTTGGACGCATATAAGGCCTACCTTCCACCTTTGCTGTACATTTTGTACGAGAATTTCTGTGGATGGCGGCCTGAAGTGTTGATTCCATTCCGAACAAACAGATCGTGAGCAAGTAAAGGATCGCTTAAAAGAACCCAGCGTTGAGTACCCATTTGGAGACGGAATATTGGTCCTGTAAAATCAATAAATATTATTTGGCGCCTATGATCTATATCAAAAATTACACACAGCTTTCTTGAACTTATTACCTAGTTCTTGATGCAATTTTTCTAGTTGAAAACTAGGATTGTCTCCCAAAGACAGCATATGTCCTATTGCATTTTTTTTTCAAATATATACATATATTACCTTTAGATCACCCCTCTATCTCTTTCTCAAATTCAATAATCGATCTAGTAGTATTCAATACCGATATAAGGATACTTCTCGGACGGTGAGGGTATGTCTTTAAATCCCTCTTTGTACCAAGGGTCATTTAATCTTTGTTTCTGTTTAGAACTTGAGTATAGGCGATAGACATACTTGGCAGCCAGGCCCAACATAACAACTCCAAAAATTGGAATGATATGATTGCTGTCTTTAATTTTCAAGAGTCTATGACTCATGACAATATTATTATTCTGATTTGTTATTGTATTGAAAAGAGAAAGGTGCTGTGTATTTCAAAGGATTTATTATTCTTATTTTTAAGTTTAAATAAGGTGTCGAGACAAAAGCACACACTCAATTAATTTATAAATCATATGCCAACAGTCAAAATTTAACTGAATGAATATTCTATTATGAGCTAAAGCAGAAAGAAAGAAAAGAAAAGACAGTAAAATATTAGCCGTATATTTACACAACATCTTAAAGGTACATAAAATCGAAATATGTGTGCATTACTTTAAGTGCGATGATATATCATTTGCACACAACTTTATTCATTTATGCGCAAGATCCACTATAAAAGTAAAAAAAAAACGAACAAACAAAAAAAGGTTTCAAAAGTTATTGCTGTAATTTTAATTATCTTGACTTTCTCTAAATGAACTTCATTTTAGATTTTCATACATATATATTATAATCAAATAATTTTTATCATAATTCCTTCTTTCGCTAAACTCGTAGCAGTATCTAGATATATTTTAGAAGCAAGTCCGGTTTCTATGTCAACCAGACACAGGTATACAGCTTGGTCAAGGGACATACATTAGGACTGGTTAGGTTAATCTAGATACACGACTTGTAATTCATGTTTAGAGATTCACCAAATGCAACTTTCTGACATTATACATTTTAAGCTATGGTAGACAATTTCTCTTACTTTGCTTATTTAATTATTCTCTTTATTTATTTATGAATTACATATAGTACATCAACACAATATATATATATATATAACAGCCATACTTATCAGAAGAGTAAATCTGCAGAGAAGATGATAAGCATGAAGCCAAGAGACTATAAGCTTGGTTAGGCAATATTCTTGGTCTGGTGAATATGGCAGAGAATCTAGGAAAATAGATTATCTCAATCTGCTGATATTTTATTTTTATTTTTTGAGTGAGGGTGTATAGTAGGAAACCAATAAATTAATTGAAATGAACAAGGGGAAAGTAAAGAAAAATAGTTTCAGCTTTGTTTCAAGCACCATAAATTGCGGGAAGACTCAAAAAACAATAAAGAAATCAACTCGTAAATAAGCTGTTCCATAATTTGACTGACATTAATAGTTGGACTAAAATGATCAAAAAAAAAACCCCCGCCAAATTCAACAATTTCAACCAAACATTTTTTTTTAGTATTAATGCAATTTATTAGGTTTTAATAAGGATTTGCAATTAAAAGAAAAATAATGAATTAGATTTGTGTAAAGTGATTATTGAAAAAGGTAAGGAAAGTATATCCCACTACTCTAGGGAAATAAAGAAAGAAACATTTCGAATAGCCAGAGATTTCTTCAACATGAAAATCATAAAAGGAATGTCTAAACTAAACTAAACGAATTATATTTATTTTTTTCAGCTCTTTTGTAGCTTGTTGGATTAGAAATTCTTGATGATGGCGCTGGCCAAAACCTTGGCATCAAGAGAAGCGCAGGTCTTGAGGGTTGCCTCGATACAGTTCTTGACAGTGACTCCAACATCGACGCTGTAGCTTCTGGTGATATCAAGGAGAATAGGGATATGGAATCTGGCGTTCTTGATCTCAGCCTTGACGGTGGCATCGATTTCCTTGGACAACTTGACCTCAATCTTGGGAAGCTCTACCTTGAACTTGCCAATGATTTCGGCTTCAAGCTTAGCCAAGAGTTCGAGGAACTGCTCCTCGGTGAGAGTGAGCTGGCCTCTGCAGGTCTTACCCTTGAGCTCGGCTTCAATTGAGGCATAGATGGACGCATTCAGAGACGCAGTAAGAGTAGCTTCGATTTTGGCCTGGACAGATGCAGAGGTAGATGCCTTGAGAGAAACGATACGCTTATCGTGGATGCTGAGGAGACCACCGAGGATCTTGGCCTCAATGTCAAGTGAAGCATTGACCTTTTCGGTGATTGAGGTAGACAACTTCACAAAGAGCTTGGTGTGAAGCTGAGCCTTGATTTGGGCAATAACCTTGGCAGCGAAAACCTTGGTGGTAACGATGGGGTAGGTGGTTCTCTTTTCAAGTGAGTTTGGAACAATGGCAGCAGCGAATGTGTTCAAGTCGTGCTCAATGGAGCGGGAAACAAGGGCATTGGCGGCAGCATCAATTAGCTCAGAACTCTGGACGGAGTTGTAGGAGGTAGGGAGGGCGGTGGCAGTGATTGCAAAGAGTGAGAACACAACAGCACAGGTGGAGGCGATGGAGAACTTCATGTTAAGTGAGTGAGTGAGCGAGTAGAGAGAAAGAGAGAGAGAGAGAGTAGAGAGTGGGATTGAGAAAGGAAAGGTAATGATTTGAATGATACTCAAAAAAAATAGTTAATGCATGTCCTATTTATACAATTCTTTCAAAAGACTGAAACTGTTGCACGCACCTGTCAATGAAGATCTTGAACGATAAACACATATCTTGTAACATAAAAAGTAAGCTTGTGTTAATTGATGTTCTACAAAAATGGCTCTTTATCCTGTCACAAAATCCAAGCTGCTGAAGTACATAGAGAAAATATTATAAAAAATAAAGCAGGGTATATGTATAGATAATGACGAATGAATGTGCTTGATTGGTAAAGTTAGAAATGATGGGAAAGCCACTTGGGTCTATTATTGATGCAACACTCTATTCTATGTTTTCCAAAAGTAGGCATTTGGAGAATTCTTCTAAAAAGGATATATTATTTAGCAATGGAATAGAACATAAGGTCAAATAAAAAAAGCATATGGGCGTGTAACACTCCAGTCTACAAAAAATGAATGTGCTAGAAAATGGAGGAGCAATGGGCACATCTGTAAAAAAGAAACAGTAGGACAAATAAAAGCGGATCTGCAATCAAAAACAGGCGGTTTTGTACCTCCTCTGAATTTTTCCCGAGAAAAATAAACCGTAACCGTAACCGTAACAATAATCGCACAAATAATATAAATGTGTATACACATTATGATTGGCCGTATTTCAATTTTATTCTTTAAGTATTTAGTAGTGCAGGGTGCTGGAGTTTTGGAAGCCTTTCAATGTACTGGTTAGTGATCTGTATGGGTTTTGCAATCACTCCAAGCGACAAACAGTAAATTACTATGCCATCTTACATCTTAGTTTTTTTTTTACTCAAATAAACTTCCATAATATAACTGACATTCTACTATAAAAGTCGCTATTTACTTTTAATAAGACTTGTCAAGGTGTTTTTTTTTTGAAATTGACAATCATAGTCTAAGTGGGTATTATGGTTGTTGGGAATGGACAGCATAATTTTTGTCCAAACTGACAATTCGATTTCAATAACTGCAATTTTTTTTTTGGCTTAACGACATTTATTTTTCACAGTGACAATAGTTACCAGTAGCACTGTATCAACAATCATCTTTAGTTTCAACAAGCTACTTTCGTACTTTGGATAAAGAAGTCCAACTGTATTATCCTCTCTTTTATTCCCCTTGATTAACATATTTACTTGCTTAGAAAATTATAAAAACCGGATTTCTTTTTTTAAAAAAAAAGCAAAGCCCTGTATTTTCAAGTGTTTGGTTGAGTGTTATGCAACGCCAATAATAACTGTCGATAGATGTCAAATGGAAGCACGATATTAACATGTGTAGAGTTCATTGTACAAAGTACAATGTTTGAATATTTCTCTTATAATAAACAGTACTCTATGTATAAATTCTCCTTTTCAAGGCATTTGTGGGTGTTCATGAAAAATGCTTCAGCGTAGTACAATATTTCCAACATAGAATAAGACTAGTGTACAAACAAATGAAGTGCATGATTTTCATGGCTTCTGTTGGACTGTTGAATACAAAGCTGGGTAGATTTCCGGCAGCACAAAAAAAATACGTTTGGTATCAAAATATCGAAATTATTCCATGTGGATTTCGCAAGCGCCATAAAATATTCTCCACACTTTTCTACATGTGAATTTCAATTTCCAACAAGTTATACCAATAACCAGAGCTCATCTTTATTTCATACAATTAATATTTTGTAACATTAATATTCCATATACTTTTTGTTCAAATTGAACAAAAAAAAAAGAGCTATTTTTATAAAATAAAAATAAAGCTATTCGATATTTGGAGATCTGCGTACATCTTTTATGTAAACTAAAAGAAAGTTATACACACAGACGAATATCTTTCTTACTATACTTTTTTTGGGTGGCATAGTGGTATATGCTCCTATGATATTAATAAGAAAGAAACAATATATAAAGCGCTCTGTTTTTTTTTTGGCAAGAATAAGGATCAATAAGTTGATACTATTATTATACGACTTGTGAAACTATAAGCACATCATTTCTATTGATTTAATTTGATTGCAAGCTTTAGTCAGTAAACAAAAAAGTAATTAAAATAGATCTGAATATAGATAATACCAACACCATTACTATCATTAATATTTATAACAATCATCTCCTATTTTATTACTTAAGCAACCAAAGCTGTTTGTAATCATATAATCATTAGAATTCTATAATTATATATTTTTTGCTAAAAAGTTTTTCCAGTATTTCTTCTGCAGACTGCCAAAGTCATTCCAACTAAATCGAGGACTCTTTATTTCATCAACAAATACACTGTTGGTTTTTGTTACAGAAAGTATAGATAAGTTTTGATAGGGAGAGAATCTATGGTTACCGAGACGTCTTTTCTTATAACCATAAAAAGGCAATTTACTTTAAAGCTAATATGAAAAGTCTCTTATATTATCTACAAAACAAACTGCATTTAATTAGTTAATTGTATTGTAAGCTTCTATACAAAAAAAGAAGATCCTACTTTCTGTGAATATTGGGTTAGCTCCAAAGCTACCATTTGCTTGGAAACAATATTAAGAAACAAAGCAAAATGTTAACAGTTTCTACTTTTATTTATAATATTCAAAGTAACTTTCAAGCTCTCCAAGACGAAGGAGAATAATACTAATGATGTTATGTTTGGGAATTTTGTTGGATACTAGATACTTAAAACAATCAGTGGATCCAGACTTGGTCAAATAAAACATTCATTTATAAGCTATGTTTGGTTTGCGATATCTATATCTATATAAACTACCAATGGTTTTGCTTGTTCTAATGATAGTTAAGGATTAATGATAGTAATATTAATAAAGATGCCTAGCTTGATTATTTTATACGTTTCTTAAGACTATAAATAATGTACTCATTAATGTACAAATATGTTATACTTATTAATGACATGCTTATAAACATTTTTGTTAATTTTATTTTTCTATAAGTTTAGTAGATATACATCTTGATTACAAATCACAAATCAATCTCTGCCTAGTAATCAATTTCAGCTTTACTATAAAAAATTCTAAAGATAAATGTTGCGAGAATGATCGAAAGTAAAGCAAAAAAAAGGGCAATTTCCCTGCTTTATTTCTTCTCTTCGCCTGTCTTGTGCATATTTTTTGAAATCATGGCAATCATCTTGTTACCGACAATGTTACTATCTGAGAACCGGTCTCTAAAGAAGTCAGCGGTAGCAGTAAAGCGCTTCTGGTAGCCTTCCATACTACCGAGATCCACACATTCTGCCCATCCACGTGCGCAGGTAACGAACTCCATATCATCAGAGCGAATCTCCTTACGGTATAGTGCGGCTTGAATGGTGTCTTCCAACATCATAGGACTTCTGAACAGATACTCGGTAATACCCCTGTTTTTTTATTAGCATTATTAATATTAATTTCCAGTGATTTGGACTACTTTTCTTTTATATTTTTCCACTATACCATATGTATAGCTAGATAATGTATCTGGCTCTACTTTTCTTTTAAAAAGCTACACAAAGCAAAACAACTTACATCCACAATCTGAATAGGGGAGTTTGGCACACCATATGGTCATAAGGGTTAAGCTTCAATGCGTACCAACAATCCACCTGTACTCAGCATTTTCACAGCAAAAATCGAGGTTCAGTTTAATGAGTTGACGATTTATATAAAGAAATATAAGTTATACACTATTATATTAATATCAATATTATCTCAGTGCTTACCATAGCCAAGAGTGACAGATGAGAGTTTGGGATTCTAACATCAGACGGAATGTTGGACAAAGAGAACTCATCCAAAATTTGGTCAGACAGGAGAATAGGTACGTGATCTTTCTGGAGTCCACCAAATACATGATCTCCAGCCTGTACAACCACACATGTGAGATTCCGCAGCTTCTCTTTTTTTTTAACTACTTGTTTCAAGAAATCAAGTTACTCACAGCCTTGATCCTGGCGCGGAACTCGGTCTCTTTTTCTTGGATCATCAACTTGAAGAGATCTGCAACCGACTTGGCGTACTGGGCAATTTGAATTTTAGCAGTAGGATTCATAATGGCCAGACCTTTTGATTTTTTTATATGGATTTACAATTATATGGCGTGTTTAGTATTTCACTTTCTCTCTCTCTTTTTTTTTGTATCTGAATAAAAATCGTTATAGTCTTCTTACCAGCATAAACGTGCCATTTGTTGCTGTAAATGCGCAAAGCCACATTGACCTTGACGTTCTCAATACCGCCAACCAAACGAGGCAACAACCACTAAAGAAAAGCAACCGCACTAAGTCTCTTTCTCTTTTTCTTTCGCCTTACATATAAATAATGTAAATGCTCCTAGTTTACTTACAGGAAATTGGTGATTTGCTCTCCATGCACTTCCCATACTAAAGAAAGAGAGAAAAAATCCCACACCAACATTTAAAAGTCTCTTGGTTATATGACATGCATGTCTGCTACTAATACATATATATATCTTACGTCAAGAATGCTGCATGGGTGACAGCCTGTGTATCTGCAGTAATACGGTCGTGTTCTTCAGCGCTCAGATGAACAATATTTGATTCAAAGCATTCAAGAATATTGAGAACCAATTGATATTTTTCATCTGTAGCACGCTGGCGGATGACAACCAAAGGCTGGTTCTTAGGATCCACACCTGGACCATGCATAGAGTGACAAGACACAATATGGACATCACTAGGAAGGTACTTGACAAGTGCGTCGATCTCAGGTTGCTTCACAGAGGTCTATAATAATATATAAATCAAATTAGACCAAGGAAGAAAAATAAAACACTCTGTCTCCTTTTCAAATAAAATTAATATCGTATATCTCGTACCTGTCCACCAACTACAGCACCAATTTTGGAAGCTGATATTTACAAACAAACCCACCCACACACACATATATATATATATATATATACATATATACATACAAACGTTAATAACATATTCAAATGTAACGATATTTCTTTTTCTTACCAGGTCCATAGGTAGATACAACACTGTCAATATACTCTGCTTCGACAGCATACATAATCCAATCGCACCGACGAGATACATGAAATCCATCGGGAAGGACGTTGATTTTAGTGTCTATAAAACAAACAAGTCCCTGTCTGTCAGCTTTATGTTGTTTCTAATTTAGTTATATATATATTGACAATACCTTTAAAATCTTCCTTGAGGGATTCGTATTTCGATGGTAAATCACAAATATTAATACTAACAAAATAGTAGAAATGAGAATAACAAGAAAAAATTCAGTAACGAAAAAAAAGAGTGACATTGCAAAAATAAGTATGTTATTAATTCATAATCAAATAACAATAACAATAATAATAATAATAAAAGGATTCCTTTGGTGGTCATTCTATACTTTAAATGTCTGTCTTGTCTTTCTGCCTTCTCTTTGCTGCGTACTTTTTCCATCCTGCCTGGGACAGTTTGTTGGCGTAGAAGCGGCCCATGCCACCTGCACCAATAATTCCAATCTCAATCGTGTCCTTTTGGGTAGCCATGACTCTAGATGCAGGACATGTTGCAATGACAATTCTGGGTTTTGAATAAATAATTGGACACAATTTTTTTTCTTTGTTTCTCTCTCTCTTGGGGGACGGCAAAAATTTTAGCGAGATCAGTAAAAAAAAAATCATTGATGAAAAAAGAAAACCCTCCTTTTCCTAATTGAAAATGGTACCAAAGAACAAAGAACAAAGAATAAAGAAGGTGGGCAGATAATAATTATAATTATAATCATAGTAATAGTAAAAAGTAAATTCTATAATAAATAACTATTATATATATACACGCCGAAGACATAATTATATATTTTAAAAAATAGTATCAATAACAAATCGATGTACGACACATATTTCCTCGCCAGAGTTGGATAATCGGCTTATGGTGAATGTCATTAAAGTTAACATTGTCTGGTAAGCGGCTATTATGCAAAGCATACGATATCATGACAATGGTGTTAATTATCAGAAATCTGAGCTGGTTGGCTGTTATGTGTTAACGACACTCTTTCTGAAGAAACGACACGAGATCCAAAGGGCATTGGCTTTGGTAAGCTACTCTCTTCCTCTATAATTCTTTTGAATAATGTATGTCTTGTTGAGGAAGAATGTATATGGTAACAGAGGGAGTCATGTTTCAACTTATTCCAAAAATTGTCTCCCTAAAAAATTGTGTCCAAATATTTATTCAAGATCCAAAAAAGAAAGAAATGTACGAGAGACTCCTTGTTACCATCATGCATGCAGTCACTAATTCATGTTTCAAATAACTAACAAAAAAAGGTATTTTTCCATAAATAGATAATTTATGTTCAGGGGTTGAGAAAATAAGATGATTCCTTAAGTGTGTATTTATCAGAGTGGTTAAAGAAAGAAGAAAGCATTTGGTTTATTTGCATGTTTTACTTTAACAAAAATATTAATGGACTTTAGGATAGATTATGTATTGGTTTGAAGATTCAATTATTATTAGGTTAATCTATTGTGTATAAAATTAATAAAAAAAAGAAAAAATAAGAAAAAAAAAGATTATGTGTATAATACTAGTACTAATAAAGATGATAATTATTATGGTAGTAGATTTACTAGAGAATAATGTATTAAGTAGAAAAAAGAAAAAACTACATGAAGAAGTAAGTGCCTGCACAGTTGTAAATGATATATAAGTGGTATAGATGGTTTAAAGTAAAGGTTCAATGGGTTTAGATTTTCCGGCCTCCGCACGATCAAGATCATCAAGTTCTTCTTCCGAAAACCCTTCCTCAACACCACTGTCGCCTCTCTCGTCAACAGAATGTTTGTTGATTTGCTGGTTATCAATATCGAGCATAGTGTGTTTCAGACGTGCTTCCTCAGTCGCATCCCTGTAAACCTGAACCATGCACTCCATAGCTTCCCACCAAGAGTACCGTGAAGCTGATTTTATCGCATTATTGGACATGACAGTTCGGAGCGGAATATCGTTGATCAGAGTGATGATATTGGCTTTGTAGTGTTTTGCCTGTTCTTTAACAGTCAGCCCAGTGGTATCTAGTAGCAAGCCGGTCTTTCGGTGATCAACAAGGTCTCGTACACCTTCTGCCACAAGGCCCACCACTGGTAATCCCGATGACATGGCTTCCAGTACAACCTGACCAAATGTCTCTGTTGTAGAAGGGAACACAAACAGATCTGCCGACGAAAATGCTGTGGCAAGCTCGGTGCCTTGTAGGTATCCAGTAAAAGTAACAGGTATCTCTAATCGCTCGCACTCTGCTTTGATATCATTGTGTGCAGGACCGTGACCAACAAGCACGAGATGACAGCGTGCATGATCCAGTTGCTTATAAGCATCCACCACCAGCCCGATGTTCTTTTCGTACGACAATCGTCCTACGTACAAAAGGATCGTTTTTGGGGTATCCGGTTGACCAGTCCATTCGGCACGCAGCGAACAAGATCGATGTCGAGGTGAAAACAGGGTGGTATCGACGCCTCTAGGCCAGAGCCGCACATTTTGAAATTCGTGGTATTCCAGCATATCTCTTGTAGATGGTGAAGGACAGACTGTGTAACGACATCGGGAATGGCAGAACAAATTCCAACGCCACATCAACGGTGTAAAAATACCAAGGCCAAAGTGGCCACAGTAAGTAGCAAGATTTGTGTGGTACGAAGACACTACGGGAATATCCTGAAGTTTGGTATGGCAGATTGCAAGAGCTGCAGCCCCCAGCCACACAGGATCAACTAGATGAATGACATGCGGTTCGAATTCAACAAGTTTTCGTGTAAATTCAGGTCTCCATAAATTCAACTTTAGTTCAGGATACGGAAGGAACGGGATCCCGGCTGTCCCATACAATTCAGCACCTGCATAAGTCTCCATTCCACTCTCTGGTCCAAATACTGCAACACGATGACCCCCTGCTTGTAGATGCTCCAACAGGCGTGCTAATGTACGAGTCACGCCATCAACCTTTGGAAGAAAATTCTCGGTGACAATGGCGATGTGCATATGTTAGAAAATTAAAAAAAAAAGGTAAAGATGGAGGTGAGGATATGACGTCCAATAGACGACCAAAAAAGAAGATAGAAAAAAGAAGGAGAAAAAGAAGAAGAGATAGAAGATGAGTATATGTTTATGTGTATGTGTACACCATTAAACCATCACTTCTGTGACCGGAAACAAAACACCCCAGCCAGGAAAGATTGAGTCTTTTTTTTTATTTTTTTATTTGATTTGATTTTTATTTTATTTTTCTTTCTCTTAAATATTTACATCCTTATTTCTAATAAGATTTGTGTATTTTTATTTTTATTTGTAAATAATAAGCTTATGTCCAATAAGAATCTAGTTCTAACAAGAAATTTGACTTTCTTATTTTTGTTAAGCATAATGTTTTGTGTATAAACAGTGATTTTGATTAGAAGGAATCAGTCTAGGTTCTTAAAGCTTATTTAGAATTATTTCTACATTTGATAGCCCTTTCTTTTATATATAGACTTCCTTATTGAATGAATAACATAATATAACTTGCTGCCGAGCATTTGACTTTTTATTATTATTCCCGATATTCACGAACATTTAAAATAAGGTAGAGCATTTTGGGGTAGAGGAAGCTTGTGACTTGCTAGATGAAGCGACATGCTCCTTGTACTCTGTCCTATTGGCAACCCCATCATTCAGTGCACAACAGTGGCACTAAATCGTTCTCTTATTGGATAACAAATCTATATATCCCTAAAGACCATTACGATATCAATATAGTGTGCTCAACACAGGGTCAGCATGATATAAAGTCCAGCCACCTATTTTGTCTTTGCCATGCTCCATGTATTTTAATATATAAAAATAATATCTGAGGCATAAGTCCATTTTTTCTTTCTTTTTTGAAAAATATAATAAGAGGCAATGCTTTACATGGTTACTAATTCTTATGATCACTCCTAGCAATATCCAATAATTTATTTTTTGAATATATATATCAAAAATCAATAAAACTATATAGGAGGACAGAGAGCTTAGCTTATCTGCAAAATATTATGCAAGACGAGTCTTATTTTTAACTTTCAAAAATATTCCGACTTGGATAAACTATAATTAGTATATATGTCTACAAATCATTGTAAGCCGCCTCTGCAAATTCTTATTTTTTATACACAAATATCTATTGAATTCAAAATATATCAATTTTAAGCAATATATTTTGAGTAATTGCATCTGAACAAAACAAAGCAAAAGGCCGATATACAAATAAACTATAGCAATGAAGCAGCTGCAATAACCAGCATGTATCAAAATTCCACTCCACTCCACCAAATTTAATATGAAAATGCGCTTCTTTTATGACATCCATTGCTTGCTACTCGATATACCCCATGTCTATCAGCTTATCTTTAAAGACTACAATATAAAAACTGCTTGTACATTTTAGCAAATTACTTTTATACAGAATAATGGAGAATGTATGTTGTAACTGTTAACAATTGTTCACTCTTCTTATTGGAGTTCAAACCATCTTTTGCACCGTAAATATAATTGCACACATGTGTATACAATAATAGATGGAGTACCCCAAGTATTCACTGATATTCAAAGTACAAAAAGGCTTATAGGTAAAGATGCTTGTTTCAAAAATACTTTCAAATTGAACTTTTTTGTACACACTGTAAATACAATGAGGACATTTACTTGTATATTCAATTCACTACGCCTTTTCTGTCTCTCTTTCAAACACACATTTCTTTAATCATTTTATCATTTTATTTTTTCCCATATCTCTCTTTCTTTCTCTCAATCCAATGCATGTCATTCACAATGCTCATCCAGATTAGCCCACTTAAATTATACATTTCACGCCATTGGCATTCTCAAGAACTATTCTGAGTTTTCTTAATGGACTTTATAGATAAAAATGACCTATATAATCAAACACGGTAATCAACACAATGATAAGAATACCCATATTATATTATATTAATCTTCAGACTTATTTAACTAGATTAATTTTTCTTATTAATGAGACTTCCTAATTACAACATTAACCTCTTCAATCAAGTAAAAAAAAAGTTTGAACGCGTATTTTTTTATTAGTCAACAACAGTTTAAAAATTATTTTATTTATTTATTAAAGATATACATAAAGAAGCTATTTTATTTTATATGATTTCACTTAATGTTTTTTTACTAATGTAAAAAAATAAAAAGCATGACACCAAGTTCTTTGTCCCCGCATTACGCGGCTCAATCTCCCTCAGGACGTAAACCTGACTTGGTAGCGAAGGAGGTGTGGGAATGGTGTTAATCCGTGGCGTAAGACAACAACCGGGTTCATCCCAACTACCCTATCTCATCACTGAGAAGGGCCTGCGAACGTACCAGAGAAACCTACCACAAAGTAGCAGGGTCCAGCGTGTTCGACTACCAAGCAACACCGTCAGTTCCAGAGAGCTTCGAACAAGGATTTCATGAAGAGTCGGCAGTAAACTCCACTTCCTCCCCGTCCTCCACTCAATAAACTTTCATGATGCTAACTCGGCGGCAGCTTTTTTTAAACATTGCTCGTCGCCATTGTTTCAGAAATTATACAATTAAATTCACAATTCAGAACAATGTTGATCTGCGCCTCTAAGAATTAACTAAGAAGCTAGAGACGACGCACTTCCGCTTTTTCCTGCACAGAATGGAAAAAGAATGTCTCCCAATCACCCATAGGTAGCGCGTCAAACTCAACTACAGGCAATCAGGGGGTACCCGTCTCCAGAGTATAAAAAAAGCTAAAGAGAAGAAAACCGTGTCGGTTGAATGGGCTTTATTTTGATATACCCGCAGTCTGCGACTAAAGTTTGGGTCTGCGCTTTTTTTTGCCAGGGGTGTTCTTTGTCTCCCACGTCAGAGCAGTGACATAGCTGTATACTCTTTTTAGTAGGATTGTATAACTGTTCTATGACAGTAGTAGCAGCTTATAGATTTAATCAAATAAATGTTGCAAAGTGAAGTAAATTAGAGCAAAGAAGCAAAGAAGTAAAAAGAGTAACGAAGGGTTTAGTTTTAATCGGTATAGAAATAACTCTTAAAGTGGAGTACAAGTTTCTATAACGGCGATTCGTAGGTTACTCTAAGCTGGTCTGTGCACTTTTTATTCGAGTGTACAAAGAGATTTGCTTTTCTTTTGCTTGTACAAGTAGACATAAATGAGACCCGCAAGTCACTAGGAGATAAACTTATAATATCTCAAAGTGCTATAAGGGTATTAGGTAGAAAAGCAAAAAACAAGATAAAAAGTATAAATGTATATTATCTGAATTATCACAATATGGTAGGTGGCGGAATTTTGAGTTCGAGATTGAGTTTTATTGAAATGAGGTTATATCAATAGTTGAATGTGTGGTATACACACCACAATTGAGTAAAGAACAGACTCCACAACTAAACATTGGTTCCTTCTTGCTAATGAACCTGGTAAGCTAACAATCTCCGGAACTGTTACACACCTGGCACATGTACACTACACACTCATACAGTGTAAACCAACCATTACACAACAGGAATTTTAATGATAACGGACATAATCAATATTATTTTGTCTCTTTAATAAATAGCACTCTCACAGTATCCACTTTTCCATATATTCAGATATTAACCATAAAAAATCTCGAATACTTCATTGTAAACTCTTCTGATAGCTTTGGCCCCTTTATCGTTACATTTGATTATGAATTGTGATGAATTGAGCTGAATTACACCCCTTCATTGACTCTTTGGCAAGGTTGGTTTATGATCTGGAATATGTGAGCCAAAGCCTAAACAGACAAGATATCTGATAATTGTCTCTCTACAGATGAATATTTTTATTTACTTTAAAGAGGCTCTTCGCCTAGAGTATGCGGCAAATCGGGTACTTTCGAACCACTTGCACAAATTATATTTCTGTCTTCTCACTAATCTTTCTAGGTCCTACAAGCCGCTTTCTTGGGTCTGAAGATTTTATTTTAACTATTCTCTTAATGATGTACTTGACATTAGACAGGCTCATGCCAACAGCCGATGAAATCTGAATTACTTTGACATCTGCTTAATGCATGTACACAATGCATTCGTCTTAGTAGGAATCCTATTTCTCAAAAGGAACATGTGTGTTTTCTGATGATGTGTCTTGCATGTTGGATTAGATTATTAAAATGAGCAAGAAAACAATGCTCATGCTTTTATTTTTTGCGGGTGTCAAAACGCTTTAGATTGTGAGTCTTTAATCTTTTGACAGAGTAATTCAAAACTAGAGTTGACTTTAATAGATAGATTTCCAAAACGCGTATAATAATATTATATACTATTTCACTTCATTTGTTTAAATAAAGTATATGTAACTTTGATTTTATTAAGGTCTTTTATATATTGATAAAAAAAATTAAAAAAAAAAAAACAATTAAAGTCGGTGAACACTCAAGCCTAGAGCTTTGCTGAGCTGGTTCAAGGTGGTACCTTGGCTTTACTTTATCTAAATATTCAAAAAAAAGTTAAGATTAGTATATTGTCAATGAATGTTTTTATTTATTTATTACATACCTGCTATAAATAAAAATATTGCTTATCTTGAGGTATGGTCAGCTCAAGATTCTCTCGCAAAAACGAGAGAGACCCGGTTGGAGATTATTATCACCTTAATAAGCCGCTAGGCAGATAGAGCCACTGGCTAGCACACAAAAGTGTAAGGTGTGTTCGCCACTACGTCCCACCAAGCGTTTAAGTCAGAAAACCCTCAGAGTTTCCCACGTTTTGTATAAGAGAAAAAAAGCAGCATCCGCCATCGACATTACAATCAGATTATGCAACAGGACCTCTTCCCAACCGAGGTTGAGAAATTAAGGCCGCTTACAAATGCCACGTCATGCGCAGAAGACTTGAGATGACTACAATCTAACATCGAACACGCATGGCAGAAAACCCTCAGATCCCTACGAAATACGCGAGGCATAGACTGACAAGCTCTATACCGCATCGATAATTAAGCATAATTACCGGGACCACAGCTTATTATTGACTTGCATCTTTGTACAAGATAGAATGATAATATCTGATTTTACTGTATCAATTAAAATGGAGAAGATACAAACCGCGAGTAAAGAAGAAAATTAAAAAATCCCATTCACTCCCCCGTTTTAAAAGAAAATTTTTTTTTCTTCAAAGCCATCTGGGCGTAAAAGTAAAAGTCACGGCGCATAAAATAAACATCAGGTTCTGAACAAAAAATGCGCCCATATTCTTTTATCAGCATGTGATATATATAACCCTCTCAAAGGATTTGTTTATTTCTGAGTGAGAGATATTAAGCTGTTTATATGTGAAGACTAATATTTACGTAGCATACAACTTCTTGCTAGAAATATACTTTCAAAAAACGTATATATACTTATTAAATCATGTAACTTGGAATTTCAATGTGGAATCCAAATAATTGGTTTATTTAACAACTCCATTTAAAACATCTCTACGACTCGAATATTTATGAAAATAAAATAAAAAAGAAATAAAAAGTTAAAATGTACTTTCAAATGCATTATTACAAGTAAACCAATCAATATACAATAACTGTAATTGCTATTATGTTTGACTCAATTATATAACGTATTACTTATAAGAATCGTTTTGCAAAATAGTACTTCTTCACTGGTATTTGAGAGGCTTATATATATCACATGCTGATAAAAGAATATGGGCGCATTTTTTGTTCAGAACCCGATGTTTATTTTATGCGCCGTGACTTTTACTTTTACGCCCAGATGGCTTTGAAGAAAAAAAAATTTTCTTTTAAAACGGGGGAGTGAATGGGATTTTTTAATTTTCTTCTTTACTCGCGGTTTGTATCTTCTCCATTTTAATTGATACAGTAAAATCAGATATTATCATTCTATCTTGTACAAAGATGCAAGTCAATAATAAGCTGTGGTCCCGGTAATTATGCTTAATTATCGATGCGGTATAGAGCTTGTCAGTCTATGCCTCGCGTATTTCGTAGGGATCTGAGGGTTTTCTGCCATGCGTGTTCGATGTTAGATTGTAGTCATCTCAAGTCTTCTGCGCATGACGTGGCATTTGTAAGCGGCCTTAATTTCTCAACCTCGGTTGGGAAGAGGTCCTGTTGCATAATCTGATTGTAATGTCGATGGCGGATGCTGCTTTTTTTCTCTTATACAAAACGTGGGAAACTCTGAGGGTTTTCTGACTTAAACGCTTGGTGGGACGTAGTGGCGAACACACCTTACACTTTTGTGTGCTAGCCAGTGGCTCTATCTGCCTAGCGGCTTATTAAGGTGATAATAATCTCCAACCGGGTCTCTCTCGTTTTTGCGAGAGAATCTTGAGCTGACCATACCTCAAGATAAGCAATATTTTTATTTATAGCAGGTATGTAATAAATAAATAAAAACATTCATTGACAATATACTAATCTTAACTTTTTTTTGAATATTTAGATAAAGTAAAGCCAAGGTACCACCTTGAACCAGCTCAGCAAAGCTCTAGGCTTGAGTGTTCACCGACTTTAATTGTTTTTTTTTTTTTAATTTTTTTTATCAATATATAAAAGACCTTAATAAAATCAAAGTTACATATACTTTATTTAAACAAATGAAGTGAAATAGTATATAATATTATTATACGCGTTTTGGAAATCTATCTATTAAAGTCAACTCTAGTTTTGAATTACTCTGTCAAAAGATTAAAGACTCACAATCTAAAGCGTTTTGACACCCGCAAAAAATAAAAGCATGAGCATTGTTTTCTTGCTCATTTTAATAATCTAATCCAACATGCAAGACACATCATCAGAAAACACACATGTTCCTTTTGAGAAATAGGATTCCTACTAAGACGAATGCATTGTGTACATGCATTAAGCAGATGTCAAAGTAATTCAGATTTCATCGGCTGTTGGCATGAGCCTGTCTAATGTCAAGTACATCATTAAGAGAATAGTTAAAATAAAATCTTCAGACCCAAGAAAGCGGCTTGTAGGACCTAGAAAGATTAGTGAGAAGACAGAAATATAATTTGTGCAAGTGGTTCGAAAGTACCCGATTTGCCGCATACTCTAGGCGAAGAGCCTCTTTAAAGTAAATAAAAATATTCATCTGTAGAGAGACAATTATCAGATATCTTGTCTGTTTAGGCTTTGGCTCACATATTCCAGATCATAAACCAACCTTGCCAAAGAGTCAATGAAGGGGTGTAATTCAGCTCAATTCATCACAATTCATAATCAAATGTAACGATAAAGGGGCCAAAGCTATCAGAAGAGTTTACAATGAAGTATTCGAGATTTTTTATGGTTAATATCTGAATATATGGAAAAGTGGATACTGTGAGAGTGCTATTTATTAAAGAGACAAAATAATATTGATTATGTCCGTTATCATTAAAATTCCTGTTGTGTAATGGTTGGTTTACACTGTATGAGTGTGTAGTGTACATGTGCCAGGTGTGTAACAGTTCCGGAGATTGTTAGCTTACCAGGTTCATTAGCAAGAAGGAACCAATGTTTAGTTGTGGAGTCTGTTCTTTACTCAATTGTGGTGTGTATACCACACATTCAACTATTGATATAACCTCATTTCAATAAAACTCAATCTCGAACTCAAAATTCCGCCACCTACCATATTGTGATAATTCAGATAATATACATTTATACTTTTTATCTTGTTTTTTGCTTTTCTACCTAATACCCTTATAGCACTTTGAGATATTATAAGTTTATCTCCTAGTGACTTGCGGGTCTCATTTATGTCTACTTGTACAAGCAAAAGAAAAGCAAATCTCTTTGTACACTCGAATAAAAAGTGCACAGACCAGCTTAGAGTAACCTACGAATCGCCGTTATAGAAACTTGTACTCCACTTTAAGAGTTATTTCTATACCGATTAAAACTAAACCCTTCGTTACTCTTTTTACTTCTTTGCTTCTTTGCTCTAATTTACTTCACTTTGCAACATTTATTTGATTAAATCTATAAGCTGCTACTACTGTCATAGAACAGTTATACAATCCTACTAAAAAGAGTATACAGCTATGTCACTGCTCTGACGTGGGAGACAAAGAACACCCCTGGCAAAAAAAAGCGCAGACCCAAACTTTAGTCGCAGACTGCGGGTATATCAAAATAAAGCCCATTCAACCGACACGGTTTTCTTCTCTTTAGCTTTTTTTATACTCTGGAGACGGGTACCCCCTGATTGCCTGTAGTTGAGTTTGACGCGCTACCTATGGGTGATTGGGAGACATTCTTTTTCCATTCTGTGCAGGAAAAAGCGGAAGTGCGTCGTCTCTAGCTTCTTAGTTAATTCTTAGAGGCGCAGATCAACATTGTTCTGAATTGTGAATTTAATTGTATAATTTCTGAAACAATGGCGACGAGCAATGTTTAAAAAAAGCTGCCGCCGAGTTAGCATCATGAAAGTTTATTGAGTGGAGGACGGGGAGGAAGTGGAGTTTACTGCCGACTCTTCATGAAATCCTTGTTCGAAGCTCTCTGGAACTGACGGTGTTGCTTGGTAGTCGAACACGCTGGACCCTGCTACTTTGTGGTAGGTTTCTCTGGTACGTTCGCAGGCCCTTCTCAGTGATGAGATAGGGTAGTTGGGATGAACCCGGTTGTTGTCTTACGCCACGGATTAACACCATTCCCACACCTCCTTCGCTACCAAGTCAGGTTTACGTCCTGAGGGAGATTGAGCCGCGTAATGCGGGGACAAAGAACTTGGTGTCATGCTTTTTATTTTTTTACATTAGTAAAAAAACATTAAGTGAAATCATATAAAATAAAATAGCTTCTTTATGTATATCTTTAATAAATAAATAAAATAATTTTTAAACTGTTGTTGACTAATAAAAAAATACGCGTTCAAACTTTTTTTTTACTTGATTGAAGAGGTTAATGTTGTAATTAGGAAGTCTCATTAATAAGAAAAATTAATCTAGTTAAATAAGTCTGAAGATTAATATAATATAATATGGGTATTCTTATCATTGTGTTGATTACCGTGTTTGATTATATAGGTCATTTTTATCTATAAAGTCCATTAAGAAAACTCAGAATAGTTCTTGAGAATGCCAATGGCGTGAAATGTATAATTTAAGTGGGCTAATCTGGATGAGCATTGTGAATGACATGCATTGGATTGAGAGAAAGAAAGAGAGATATGGGAAAAAATAAAATGATAAAATGATTAAAGAAATGTGTGTTTGAAAGAGAGACAGAAAAGGCGTAGTGAATTGAATATACAAGTAAATGTCCTCATTGTATTTACAGTGTGTACAAAAAAGTTCAATTTGAAAGTATTTTTGAAACAAGCATCTTTACCTATAAGCCTTTTTGTACTTTGAATATCAGTGAATACTTGGGGTACTCCATCTATTATTGTATACACATGTGTGCAATTATATTTACGGTGCAAAAGATGGTTTGAACTCCAATAAGAAGAGTGAACAATTGTTAACAGTTACAACATACATTCTCCATTATTCTGTATAAAAGTAATTTGCTAAAATGTACAAGCAGTTTTTATATTGTAGTCTTTAAAGATAAGCTGATAGACATGGGGTATATCGAGTAGCAAGCAATGGATGTCATAAAAGAAGCGCATTTTCATATTAAATTTGGTGGAGTGGAGTGGAATTTTGATACATGCTGGTTATTGCAGCTGCTTCATTGCTATAGTTTATTTGTATATCGGCCTTTTGCTTTGTTTTGTTCAGATGCAATTACTCAAAATATATTGCTTAAAATTGATATATTTTGAATTCAATAGATATTTGTGTATAAAAAATAAGAATTTGCAGAGGCGGCTTACAATGATTTGTAGACATATATACTAATTATAGTTTATCCAAGTCGGAATATTTTTGAAAGTTAAAAATAAGACTCGTCTTGCATAATATTTTGCAGATAAGCTAAGCTCTCTGTCCTCCTATATAGTTTTATTGATTTTTGATATATATATTCAAAAAATAAATTATTGGATATTGCTAGGAGTGATCATAAGAATTAGTAACCATGTAAAGCATTGCCTCTTATTATATTTTTCAAAAAAGAAAGAAAAAATGGACTTATGCCTCAGATATTATTTTTATATATTAAAATACATGGAGCATGGCAAAGACAAAATAGGTGGCTGGACTTTATATCATGCTGACCCTGTGTTGAGCACACTATATTGATATCGTAATGGTCTTTAGGGATATATAGATTTGTTATCCAATAAGAGAACGATTTAGTGCCACTGTTGTGCACTGAATGATGGGGTTGCCAATAGGACAGAGTACAAGGAGCATGTCGCTTCATCTAGCAAGTCACAAGCTTCCTCTACCCCAAAATGCTCTACCTTATTTTAAATGTTCGTGAATATCGGGAATAATAATAAAAAGTCAAATGCTCGGCAGCAAGTTATATTATGTTATTCATTCAATAAGGAAGTCTATATATAAAAGAAAGGGCTATCAAATGTAGAAATAATTCTAAATAAGCTTTAAGAACCTAGACTGATTCCTTCTAATCAAAATCACTGTTTATACACAAAACATTATGCTTAACAAAAATAAGAAAGTCAAATTTCTTGTTAGAACTAGATTCTTATTGGACATAAGCTTATTATTTACAAATAAAAATAAAAATACACAAATCTTATTAGAAATAAGGATGTAAATATTTAAGAGAAAGAAAAATAAAATAAAAATCAAATCAAATAAAAAAATAAAAAAAAAGACTCAATCTTTCCTGGCTGGGGTGTTTTGTTTCCGGTCACAGAAGTGATGGTTTAATGGTGTACACATACACATAAACATATACTCATCTTCTATCTCTTCTTCTTTTTCTCCTTCTTTTTTCTATCTTCTTTTTTGGTCGTCTATTGGACGTCATATCCTCACCTCCATCTTTACCTTTTTTTTTTAATTTTCTAACATATGCACATCGCCATTGTCACCGAGAATTTTCTTCCAAAGGTTGATGGCGTG